>NW_012154285.1:9557135-9586813 GCF_000956105.1 Propithecus coquereli
CTGTGTTGCTCAGGCTGGTCTGGAACTCCTGGCCTCAAGTGATCCTCCTGCCTCGGCCTCCCAAAGTGCTAGGATTACAGTTGTGAGCCACCATGCTGGGCCTTCTGTCTACCATCTTGAATTGTCTTTCCACATCTGTTTTCCAAATGTCAGTGTTTTACAACTGAACTCTTAATTTACATTTTAAGGACTCAACTCTGTATTCTCCCTGAAACTGTTAAGATTCTAACCTAAAATAACACTTGCCTATTATTGTTATGTACAACTATATGCTACCATTGGCATCACCCTTTATGTACTCATAGCGATTCACAACAAAAGATGTTCACTACTTGAGAGCCCTGATTGTAACCTGCAGAGTGAACTGGATGTAAGAGCCAAGGTATTCAAGAGAACGCAGCACTAATGTCATGACCTAGTCGTGAGAATGATGAGGGCACTGCCTCCCCAAAGGCGACTGACAAAAACCTTGGGGCCCAAGGAATACAGACACTCCATCTCATCTGATTTGGGCATCCTCTCCCTACAACAGTCCATAAAACCATAAGCCAGAAATAGGAGTAGAAATGGAAGATAATGCTAAAGGCTTAAATGAGATGTTTATTTGATTAATTAGCAGATAGACAGTTACAAAATAGGCCAAGCACTCTTCTAAGAACTTTTTAATATTAACTCATTTCATCCTCAAAATATCCTATGAAATATGGACAATAATTTTCTCTCTTTTATAGATAAACTAAAATAGAGGACATGAAATAACTTCTACTTCCCCAAGATACTAAGTGGCAAAACCAGGATTTGAATCCATGCAGTCTGGCCTCAAGGTTCACACTCTTCAGCGCCACACTAAGATGCCTCTCGAAATATCGAAAGCACTTACCTGGCACCTAATATGAGGAAGAGGATGGTAAGATACACAGTGCCCAGCCTAATATACGAAAGCATGCAGAGGCCCTCAAAGATGGTCTGGGGCCACAATGTTGATTAAGACGACACATAAAACACACCAATACATCTAGATTAAATTTACATGATACAGAAATCTCTAAAGATACAAATTAATACTACCACTTTAGGAACTGAGAAGTAATCATTAACATACTATTTTATGTTAATATACCGAGCAGAATATAATATACCAAGCACTAAGAACCTTGATTTTCTCTTAACATTGTTAAATGAATCTTACAAATAATTAGCAGTTAATATTTTGGTCCTATCAATATTTTATACTCAATTTAAATTATAAATTAAAGGTACTAATTCTTTAAAAAAATTGAGTGTATTTTAATATAAAGCTTCAGAAGAGAATTAAATTTATTATTTTGTCTTCCTTTTTTAAAAAAAATCAGTATTTTTCCTAATTAATAAAGTAATACATGTTCATTGCAGAAAATTGAAAAATACTAGGGTATAGAGAAGACAATAACAATCATCAGTAATTCACTATCATCTTTATTTTTCAATGTAGTTTGAAACATTAAATTTTCAGATAATGATACCTTTTTTCTTTCAATTTTGGAAACAGATGAAATTTCATGAACCATAATAATTATTGTCAAGGTACTTCAAGAAAGAAATGTGCTGTAAATAGGTGAGACATTAACTCCACTTAGAATTATTTTTAAATAATGAACACTTTTCTCCACTTCTTATGCTTAATGTAAACTAAGTTCAGTCAGAAGATATGATTAACTGAATGCGACTAAAATGTTTTTTAAAACACTTTAAACCATCTGATAAAATGATAGTCATATGTTTAAAAAGTGATTACTAACTAACAACAAATCTTAGAATTAAAATTCATTCTCTTCTACAGTACAGATAAGGCCAAATCACTCAATAGCCATCACCCAAGCATAACATGTTTAAGCTTGGTTCCAGATATGCTAACAAATTGGAACAAAAAAGTAACTTTTGTTCCTCTAAGTATAGTGCCCTCTTATTAAAATGAACTTTCAGGCAGAACCAATACTATTTAGCTGAATACCTATTCAAAAGGCATCTACACTTTCAGTATATTACATTAACAGTAATTGGCTCCCCAAAGGCAAACCTCAAAATCCAAGCTTCGTATCAGCCAATAAAAGGCAAGGAAAATACTGTAGTGACACAAAGTGATCAAGTAAATTGCTCCTTCTACCCTCTCCTCAAACACTGTTTAATTAGCAAACACTGATACTGTTACAGAATGTTTCTGGTTTTCTACCATCAAATCTAAGGGCTGATTGGATATTATTTTATTTTACTCTAATTTACAGGGGCAGATAAAAGACTATTTCTGCATCTTTCAATGTTCTAAACTAATAACAATTAATACTTAATGTTTAAAATGATCCTCTTAAATATCTTTTATTGTCATTTTGAATCCATAAATCAGTGAGCTTGAATCAATCAGATTAGTAAAAGCACTCCAATACTGTGGTAATTCAGTATTCAGAATCAGTTTGGGGAAATGGCTCCTTTACACCTCAGGCAATTTAACTTGAAAAAGTTTTCAGCTTCTACACCTTATTTTATTTAATGTTAATCAAGCTAGCACTGGTGATTATTATATAGTTAAATGGTTTTCAAAGCAAATTCCTTGATTTGCAAGCGGGCTTTCATTCTGCAGACACTCTTATTAAGGACATTTTATGTCCTGTTTTCAACTACAGTTAAACCCCAAGGAATATTTTCATCATATTACATAAATAGTGATGAAACAAAACAAGAAGTCTTTAGATGAATTTTATAAAATCTTGGACTTTCCATAAACTTTGTATGTCTTTGTACCCATAACTGTTTAGTGCACTACATTATATTTTACGTTACGGTGATGGGCAGACTCACACTCAGTCTGGGCCAGTAAACATTATTTTATATGAGCCATGCTGCATCCCCTACTGTACCACCACCAGCACCACTATTTAAACTCCCTTTCTACTCTATATGTCCATTTCCAGCCATACCATCCTGGTATGAGAGGAACTATGGGCTTATAATTAGCCCATATAATTATAAACTATAAATTAGCTCACTGAATTTATGGAACAGGAGTTATGATCTGATCTGAAATGTGTGAGGTTGGAGTTTTATTCACACTAGATGTTGCCTAAGCAACTCTTGCTCCACTTTGCAACTTTCCACATTTGTAAGATTTTCCTTTAATTGGAATAAGCAACTAGAGGGAAAGAATTAATGGGAAACATGACACTAGAGTGTCCCAAACAATGCGGTACACAAGTGGACTCAAGCTTGCTGGGAAATATAGTCAGGATCAGCCACCGAGCACAATCGCTTTTTAAATCTAAAGATAAAGCTTGATCCTCGGATTCTCTGATGCCAGCAAGAAACTGAAATCATAAACATTTATTGTGGGAAAGGTCCTTAAAAATGGTCTAGCTAGTCCAACTCCCTCCCTAGTTTCCCTGATAAACTATGGTCAAGAATTAGTTTTAATAATCTTAGTCCAAACATTAGAGTACCTGATATGTACTGGATATTAGTTCATCGGGGAATCAATCTCGTAAAGATACTTCTTTAGTATACACATGCAACACGCCTGTTTATGATACACAGTTCACTTGTAAGCCTAAGAAATGAACCGAGAGGCAGTACAGGTTAGTGTGAAGAACAGAAATCTGAGCACTGGAACCACTTAGTAGAATTAAATATTGTGGAGCTTTATGCAAATCACTTAACCTCTTATTTATAAAGTGAAGGGACTGGCAGTCTTAACTCATGGGGTTTTCCAACTCCAGTAACAAAACAGATTCGTTTGTTAAAAAGTGGCATTGAGTAGTTTGAAAGTCCCACACTTGGAGACTAGGAATTTGGATTAAAATAACATGTTTGATTTTGCTTAATTTTATGGTAGATTTTAAGTAAAATTACTTATGTACCGATACAGTATTTTTGAGAAGATTCTTATCTTCTCAAAGAATACTTCACAGACCATTCACTGAACATCTCTGGTGAATGGGACATAGGGCAGCAGAAGGTAAAGAGATGGACTTTTGTTTCTCACCTGCAGCCTTCTAAACTGCCTAATTCTTTCATGGGCAAGCATTACTTTTGTAATTTTTTTTAAAGCCCTAATTTAAAAAAAAAAAAAAAAAAACCACTTAAACCACGGAGGGCAACGTAATAAAGCAAAAAGTACACTCCTAGGAAAGGAAAGATTTCTAGTCTGGCTCTGTCTAGCTCTCTGACCTTGGGAAGTCTGTTTGAGTTCCAGCATTCTAGCTATCTTATGAAAATAAGACTGCCTACTGCGTCACCATCCCACTGGCCTCAATTTTATATTAACTGGTCTTCAGTTACTATTCTCTCATTCAATCATTCAGTGCATTCATCAGACACTCAAAGAACACCAGGAACTAAACAAATGTAAAAGCGCATGCAAGTTAATTTCCTTACAATGAAAATAATTTAATTAACAGCAAAAAAAAAAAAATATCTAGGAGTTCTGGAAATGTTTAATTTGCTAAAGAAAAAGGAAGAAGGGATAAAAGACAAACTTGGTGAAAACCCAAAATCTACTATTGAGGAAGGTAAATAAATATACGGTTAGCCCTTGGCCTGAACTGTTTTATTAGAACACTTTCCAAACACGTAAAGCAATTAAATTTTAAAAATCTTCTCAATCACAGAAATTATACCTCTGCTGGAGGAGCTAGGATATTGCCCTGTTTCCTAATTGCTTAACGGGTCATACTTTCTTTCTCTAAATATTAATTCAATTATTGATCTTCCTAATGATGGATCTGGATCCATGAAATTATTTTTCAGCTTAACATTCATCCTGTATCAGAGAAAAATAAGGTGCATTATAGCATTTTTCTTTCCAGCTTTATGTGACTAATAGCAGGGGCATGTGGTTATCAAAACAGCTTTCTCATAATTTATCATTAATACGTATCTCTATTGTAGCTTTCTCCTCAATCCACATCTCTTAAATAAAATATATTGTTAAATATTAAAACTTGAAGTCTTCTTTAGCACTTAAAATATGCCCAATTTTTGAATTTTAAGAGAATACTCCTTTTCTTACACCTCGACTAGTAAGATGAATAAAAGAAAAAAAAATAATAGTTTCCTCCATAACTCTTAAGTTTGCCTAAATGTGACTAATAAATGTATCTGTCCTCCAAAGCAAATCATATCTTTTAATTTACTACTAAGCACCAGTCACTGAATATTGGCAAACCTTGAAGAGGCAAACAGAAAGCCTCACCAGTCGGTAACCCTGTTTTCTGTTCCTTTGACCCAAAGATTCAAATTGATTCTAATTGATTGGAGATACTTGACTACACTAAAGATTTTCAGTTTGACAGCTCTAGAGGAAGACACAGACCATGTGACTACACAGGGGAGATCCTGACAGAGCAGCATCTAGCTTAGCCCCTGAGGGCAAGTGCTCAGACCACAGCCCATTAACAGAGAATGTGCAAGGATAGGAACCTCTTTCTTCCTCCTAAATATGCATTTAAATACCCAGCCTGGAGCTTTATTGTGTAAGCCAGGTTCATAAAAGAAAAACATGATTAGGAATCTCCTTTAAAGCCCAGAAGGCTGTAATCTCCGCAGTCTTCTCTTTGTGTCCTGTCTCCACAAATAGTTTTTCCATTGTTTGCAGTTAGACTTTCTAGCCCAGAAGCTAAAAAGTAAACCACTACTATTTTTTGTTTGTTTCTTCTTTAATTATTTCACACTTAAATATTAAGCCTCCACATTTTATCTTTTTCTTTCTTTTTCATTGTTTGGGAAACACAGTATATATTACTTCTTTGCTAAGATTAAGTGTGAGAGCCTTATGATCTGATTGTTCTTGCAGCCCCCTCAGCAGTGTAACTTCAGACAGGTAACTTAACCCTCTGTCTCTCAATTTAACTAAAATTAGGAGTATCACTAGTACTACCACTTAGTGTGAGGGATAACACACAAAGTACTGTACAAGTAGTTCACATAAACATCTTGCCCTCCTCCTTTAAAATGCGTTCTTAGCTCTGGCACTTACTAGATCTGTGTAATACAATTCTCTTGGACTCCATTTCCTTAGCTATAAAACTAAAAAAAATAACACAAAGCTCCAGATATGTAGTGAATGAAGACTGGAAATAATTTATCTAAAGCATTACACACAGTACCTCAATAAATTCTAGTCCTAACTTACAAATATTAGTTCCCTTTCCTTCCAACTTGTAGTTGTGCTACTGAACATCTCTAACTTTGTTGCTTTTTATCCTACCATTTCAATTTGTTATTCTGTCCACATCCAAACCTGTACTGTGGACTCCAGGTAACAGACTTCCTTTCCGCAAGTGCCTTCCCTTAAAGTATGAAGTATAATAGATGCCAACCGATTAGACTCATACAGAGAGACACCATGGTGGCAGCAGAAAGCACCATAAAGAAACATGCTATCATAGGGTTTAGGTGCTTCTCAATTGGAATAATGTGAGATATGCTCTAGTCACAAAAAATTAACATGAGACATAGGAGCCTGCAGATTGTAAATACTAAAATCCTTGGCAGGAGACAAAATAAGATAATATAAAATTGAAAACAGTCCCAAAGCATATTAATAAATTCTGCAGAAGCAAGGAGTCAAGAGAATGGGAAAAGTTATACATGAATTACCATAATGTAGTGACAAGTTTGAACTGGGCCCTCAAAAGAAGGCTTGGTTTTTTGAGGGTTTTTTTAAGGTTCTTTTTGTTATCTTTAAGTCTTAAGACAATGCTCATCTGTGGCTCTGGAATTATGTAATTCTTAAATTCTAACAAGCAACTAATCTAATTTTGCAGTCATTACTAAAACAATATTAGTCTCTATCCTCATGAATTATCATAATTAATCTAAGCTCCATCTTTTTAGAACATTGTTATGGTTCTAAACTTGTTATATTGATACTGCATGCTTTGGATTCACAAAGAACATACTCCATATTCATTCACTACAATATCTAAACAAAAACTTCATTAATCTATCATTGCAACACAAGGCAGTATAGTGCCTATGAGCAAAGTTCAGTAGCAGCTCAACTGTGCACCATAAATGTACATCTAGACAGTCTGTAGGCATTTCTTAGTATTAATATGAGTACATGACTTCAGTCATAAACTGACCCTGGACAGCAATTCACCATCTTTTATACAACTTGGGCCCAGGGGCAGAACAGAAATGAACATAAATATCTATGCTACTCTCTCAATCACTCAAAGAGTACTACCATTAGTATAACCTCTTCTTATCTTTCATGGCTACTAAGCATGCACTTTCACCTCTCATCAGCCTAGTCTTTCCTTGAGACACCATGGCGATATGTCTTTGTTAATGCTGTTTTCCTCTTCATGATTCCACCCCAAACCACCCAAACCTTAGGTTGGTCAAAACTCACTTATAAATCTTTCCTCTTCACTAGAGCCCACATCATCTCCCTATTTTCACCTTTACTTCTTATTACCTATGTTACAGACCAAGATAGTAATTATACACAGTGTCTTACCTCTAATTGCTTTAAGTGTTTATGTCTTATTTTCCTAATAATACTAAGTTCTTTGGCAGGACTTTGTAAAGTTATTTTACCATGTATATGATTTACTACGATAAAGACTCAAACATTCATCCAATCATTTCTCGGGCAACCAGGGAGATTCTGAATGCTAGCCATTATACAACTTTGTAAAGAGATAAATTATTTTAACAATTTATTTATAATCAATAATCACCTCTACCTCTAATTTATAATCAGTAACCTATGAGTGACGGCAACATGAAGAACTGAGAAAAATAGTGGTTGTAAAACTAGAAAGTCTTAGATTTGAGTACAGGATCCTCCACTCTGTAGATATGTGGCTCTCAGCTAATCATCTAACCTGTCTGGATACCATTTTCCCTCTTAAGAACAGTGGTCAACAAATTATGGATCCAAGGCCAATTCCATTCTGCTACCTATTTCTTGTAAATAAAGCTTCTTTGGAACCACCTAGGCCCATTTGCTTACATACCGCCTATGGCAGCTTTCACAGCACAATGCCAGACTTGACTAGTTTTGACAAAGACCAAGTGCCCCACAAAACCAAAAATATTTATTATCTAGCCCTTTACAACTTACCTACCCCCAACTAAGAGTAAAATATACACAAAAACATCTATATGGAAATTCTGTTAAGTATAAGAATGTATGTAAAGCTCCACTCAAAGCAGGCAACAGGTCAAAACTACTCCAGAATAACATTAAGACATTATTTATTTTTTTCACTCTTTCTCCAAGTGTAACAAGGGAGTTTTCGGGAGGCTACGTGATTTGTGATGTCACAACAGACTACAACACAGATGTTTTCCTATAAGCCAGACCTGAAAGAGATTTGCAAAAACAGTGCCACCTTTCTAAGTATCTTTTGTTTTAGAAAAGAGTCATTTCAGTTTTAAAAAATAGGTTTAAAAAACCCCACATACGTGGGTTTATTATTTTTAAAATCAGACAAATTAACTTTTCTGTTTTAATATTTTACAATAAATATTGATAAATATAACCCACATGAACGAAAGCTCCCTGAGATCCTCAGTATCTACAGGTGTTTCAAGAATATGCTGTATTATAGCTTGAGTGCATCACAGTGGCATGATCAACTAGCTGACCAGAATAATCGGGGCACCAGGGGCCGACCTTCTCTGTATACTTGGCAGGGCTTGGGTAAACAGAATAGAGAGTATACAAGGACAATCAGTGACACTACCACCACCCACCAAGCAGTTTAAGGAAAGAAATATGACAATTCTAATTAGAGCCTCCCCAGAGTACTTGTTAAGAAATCTTATTCAAAAGTTTGAAATAAGACAAAAGGAGGACAGCTTGTTCTTTCAAAGTCATACAAGGAGAAAGGTCCACCTGAGGATTATCTAGCCCCTAGGTTCCCAAACTATGCACCAAACACCCCAAAACACTGTAGCAAATTCACAGGGGTGTTGTGAGATATTTTAAATTTTTGAAGGAAACAAAGCAACATCTGTCAGAGAACATGCACATTATTAGCGCCAGGTACAGTTTGCAGTTTCAATATTAGACTGCACTTCATTTCCTCCAATAAAGTTAAATCTTTGTGAAACTGGTTTTTCAGTGCTCGCGGGGATACAAAGTAAAATGAATGTGGACAGAAAATGAGAGTAGTGAAATCCAATCTGATTCTATGGTTTGAGAAGTCGTGCAGTGCTCAACAGGCACAAATACCGTATTAATAAACAAGTTATTTACAGTTATTTAAAAATAAAATAAATTTTATTGTTTCAATATAGTATGTACATTATTTGTTGAAATGGATGGCAGCCAGTTTTCTATCTAACTCAGCGATTTTATTCTAATATTCTTTTATAAATTACTCTTTGAACTGGTTTTAACATCATACCTGTTCCTTCACTAATTGAGTTATTAAAATGTTTGACAAGTATTTCTTTTATATTTGCATTAGAATCCTGATTTTCCTTTTCTGTAAATAGTACTTTACTGTGCTGATACTGTCCTTTTTCAGTTTATCTAGAAATAATTCTAATTTTAAAAGCCAAATTTTATTGACTGATTGATTGAGATGGGGTCTCACCCAGGCTGGAGTGCACTGGCTTCAAGTTCAAGCGATCCACCTTCCTTAGCCTCCCAAGTAGCTGGGACTACAGTTGCGCACCACCAGCCCAGCTAATTTTTCTGTTTTTTGTAGAGATGTGGTACTCCCTATGTTGCTTAAACTGGTCTGGAACTCCAGGCCTCAAGTGATCGTTCCGCCTTGGCCTTCCAAAATGCTAAGATTATAGGCATGAACTACTGCGCCTGGCCCAAGTTTTAAAGATTTCACTAATTACCAAACACTTTGAGCTAATGTATGTATAATAATAATAAAAAAAAATCAAAAATGATTCCATATATACTCCTGTGTTAAAATAATGGATATATCTTAGTGTTAGAATGTAATTAAACTCTAATAAGTCTATGTGGTTTTCTACATTTTCTAATGTTTAATAAATATATTCAGTACTTCTGTAATCATAAAAATACACAACAGATTCTTTTAAATGTTTGGGATGATTTATGAACACATTCTTTAAAAAAAAAGCACTATTAATGAAAGCTTTAAAACATGAATGAGTGACACAGAATTAAATTTCCTCTAAGGAAACATTTTGAACTATTTATTAAACAGAAGGCTAAGAACAAAAGAACAAATGGCTACATTTGTATAATCAGTACCTTTTAATGCCAGACTATGCCAGTAAACTAAAAATATAGATAATTTGTTTTACTCTCAATCTCCCACTTATTTTTCTAAAATTTTTCACTCCATGTCAAACATTCTTTTCACTTCAACCTACAGAAGTGACAAATGTGCCTGAGAAGGAAAAAGAATGGGAAAAACTTTCGCCTTTTATTGGTACCTTTATGAGGAATGAGTAGGAAGAAAAAAGCAAAGTAAAAAGCAAATGAGTAAAAATATGTTTACAGATATGTTGAATGATACCCCTCCACAAATGAGAAGAAAGTTCTGGAAGTGTTGGTGGTTTGTAAGGAACTTGCTTCTTCCTCATCTGATAATTCTGACCAATGGATCCACTTCTGTCTGGGTCACCTTCCACCTATGCTGCCTCCTTTATTACTCAGGGTTGGTATCTCCATCCGACTACTAAAGACACTTGGCTCCACATTACTTAGAATTCCCTCTTACATGTGAAATATCCAAAACAGACTAACTTGCAGTGAGTCCTTAATAGTCGAAAGGCCTCTTTATAACCACATATGTATCTAAGACCAAAATCAAACCTATGGAAATACTTGGTCCAAGGGAGTGAATTTTATGGAAGTTCTATCATCTGCTTTAATGAATGGTTTAGACGATATAGGACTTAAATGTACATAAACAATATCAAAAGATTAAAAAGAAGAAAAATAAAATAATACATGATGTTATCCCCAAATTATGATCACTTAATTTTGAAAAGTTGATAGGTTTGATTCATAAAATAGTGTATACAGTGCTATGAGATCCTAGAAAAAACTTATGAAACAGTCTTTAAAAGACTCGTCTAGTCATTTACATTATCTCATTTAATCCTCAAAACCACCTGTATAAAGTGGACATAATCATTATTACCTTTATCATTATTCCTACTCAGGGTTTAGAAAAGACAAAAGCACAGGAGCAGAAACACACAGCATATGGTAAGCAGACCAGTTTGAGTATGCATACTAAGCACAATTAGAAGGCGAGTTATAATGAAGTTCTAAACTTCTGTCTTTTATTTACAAAGAAGCAGTCTATTGGTAAACGATGGCATTTTACTGATGGCATCAGTAAAACTCATAATAATGCATATGTGTCATCACTTTCCTGAAAATGTTACATGTATAAAAAGTCCTAATTCCTGAGCTCAAGATTTATAATTCTGAATATTTACAATAGAGCAGGATAACTGGCCCCTGTTCGTCTGCCTCCCCCCGTATCTGGTGTCACCCGAGCCTCAGCTCCAATTTGGCCCTTCTGTAACTTCAGCTGTTTCTGAAAATATCTGACTTGTTCAAATGAGTTATAGGTAATACTGTATTCCTTCTTAGTTAAAGGAGAGCAAATGTGTAAGGTGCCAATATCCCAAATGAAAACCGCTCAGTGACGTACCCCTGAGGAATTAAAAGAGCTGTGAAACATGGAATGTTTGAATTTTCCAGCAAATCGAAGCCCAAGTACAGAATCTGTGGTACTTCAGCATCTACAGAACACACTCTGTATTACACTTCAAACACTGAGCCATGTTCAAACGTACCAGTAAGATTCCTCAATTGAAGAATCCTCTAGTTTGAAATATACCTAAGCATTTTATCAAGATTTTACTGAGTATTTTTAGCACCCTGTGTTTCTAAGGGTGGGGCGGGGGGAAGAAGAGGCCTTGTCAGTATTAAAATCGTGTCCTTTGGTAACTTACTTTTTGAACCCACAAAAGATGCTTAACATGATCAAGGAATAATACAAGACAGTACATATTCCATTTAATACTTGATCATACTCATGTTGATGCCAGTACTACAAGCTTATAGAGAATGGGTAAATGGAGGGCTGCAGGGATAAAGCTGAAAAGGTAAAAGTATATAATCCCAATGTTCCTATTTTTACATATTGTTAAGAGATATCATAGACATTGTTCTGTCACTAAGAAACTCTAGTTTCATGTTTCTTTTCAACAGTGAAATTAGGGCCCAGAAATATTACAGAAGAAAGTTATTTGAAAGAGGTGAACCATTCTTAAAGTTTAATTCCAGATTTTTAAATTATGAATGAGAAATAAAGGTAGAGAGATGGCATGCTACACCGAAAATGATGTAATGTTTTAAATCACTGAGACAAACCCCAAAATTCTCCAGCCAACAGCCCAATTTTCTTTTAGTAAAACGTACCTCCTATATGTAGTCATTTTTTTTAATCTCCGCTAACATAAAAATACTTTAGCCAACTGTCTTCAATTATATATACTAAGATATCCCTTTGTTTTCTTACATTCTCAATACCAGTTAACACTATGTAAACAATACCACTCAATTTCAGAAGTACGTAATTACCCTTCAAATGTTGCCCAACAATGTTCCCTGTAGGCTCTTCCGCATGCAACCAATTACAAAGGCCTCCTACTTTACATGAGGCATGTTGAAGATCTTAAAATGTGTTGAGGCAGTTTCTATTACAAGAATTGCAATTCGGGTCCAGCAACACAAGGGACAAAATCCAATAGGGTAATGTATGCTTTTTACTAAGGAATACTTGAACTAAAGTAAGCATCATAAAGAGCCCAATTGCTCAAACTTGAACAAACCACTCAATAATAATGCTGATTTAAAAAAAAAAAAATGCACAACCAGTAATTATAAGAATCAAAGATTTTAACGCACTTATAAAATATAAATATTTTAAAGGATCATCATTTAACATCAATATAAGAATGATGAAGAGAATGTTTTTGTTTTAATAACATACTCAATATTTCATTTTATGTTACATGACTTTTCAGATCCCATTCTCCATTTTGATCCCAGGGCACACTAAATAGATTTACAAAGAAAAAGTAAGTTCCATTCAGTTCAATCCAACATGTGATACCCTTTGTGCTGGTATTATAGATTTTGAGTAGAATAAAAGCTAAAATTATGATGTACACTGGACACCAAAATAAATGACTCTGTTTTCAAAATTCAATTTAGGAATAATGTAGAAATAGGGAAAAGGGTGTCAATGGAAAAGAACCCAAACTGTAAAATAATTTAAATTGGTTTATTCTGTGCCAAATATGTGTGACTATGGCCTGGAGAGCCATGTCCAAGAAGACTTGAGGCAAGTGTTCTTGCCATGGTTGGGTTACAGTTTGGTTTTATATATATAGGGATACAGAAATTACACGTAAAGTCATAAATCAATACATGGAAGGCGTTATGTTGCTTTGGCCCAAAAAGGTGGGGCATTTTGAAGCAGGAGGATTACAGGTTATAGGTAGGTTTAAAGATTCTCTGATTTGTAATTAGTTAAAGAAATGAAGTTTTGTCTAAAAGATTGGAATGTTTTAAGTTAAGAAGTCTGTTAATCAGAGACAAGCCACCAGACATATACCAAGACTTTGTTAAGCTGTTAAGTAAATTGATGACCTGCAGGTGTGGTTTAATCTTTGTCTTACATGGCCTTAGGCTTGTTAATGATTTTTTATCTTATTGCTACAAAGAATAATTCCAAAAAAAGGGACAGGGCATATCTAGGCATGTCTGACCTCCCTTCTCCTCATGGCCGGCAACTCAACTTTAAGGTTGGTTTTTTTTTGTTTTTGTTTTTTTTTATTGGGGGGAGCTACCCTTGACCAAGAGGGGGGACCATTCAGTCAGCTGGGGGCCTTAAGATTTTATTTTAGTTCACAGGAGGAAGGAGACTAAATTCTCATCTTCCACAGTACAAATTCAAGAGAAGACTAAAATTAAATATACACATAACACACACATAACGTAAGAATAGCAGTATAAATATGCTATTGACAGTTTTAGAGGTAAAATGCCAGAAGAAACAGCTAGAAAAGATGCCTCAGGGGAGCAGCTCAAAGAAGAGAGATCAAAGTTAACTTTAACTGCTGGAGAGGGTGGGAACAAAAAAACATGAACAAATGGGAAATGAGTTTAGACTATGCTAGCAATTGTGGAGGACAACTCTGGCTGGACAAAAAGGCTTCTGCTGGGGGGCAGAAATGCCAGATGCAGCATCCTAAACACACCTGACACCACATTATGTTCTTGTGTCATAGAGTGCTTCACCAAAAGTAGTCTAACAAAAGTACATACAAGGGCAGAGTGATTAGAAGTCAGAAGACAGAGACAGGCAGAAGACTACAGTAACAGAACCAGATATGAACATTCTAACAGGGAGGCAGTTCCACAGTTACATAAGAAGTGAACATTTCATCTTAGCACTCAGAACTTTCCATGATATTCTTTAGCCATAAATATAAAGCTAGTAGACTTCAACCTTATACAACTATTAATAAAATGCTAAATAAAGCATGTTAGCCACATTCTATTGGCAGGTTGTCAGAGATAAATCTACTAATTTCTAAGAATACTTAAAAGCTTTATTTTTGTAATATCCTTTAACAGTCTAATACACTAAATAAGTATTCTAATTATTGCAACATACATTATGCACTCTCAAAATTGTTTTCCTTTGACTCCGTAAAAGGTTGGCAACAGAACGACAATGCTAGTAAATGTCATATTTCAAAATTCACACCAGAATTAAGGTGATTTCAAATATTTAAGAAAGAAAAGTTCTTTAAAATTAGAAAATAGCCCATTTCAATATTTTAGGGATAAAATGCAATATGACATTTGTTGTATTATCATTATTTAGAAAGATTTATAGTAGAAATATACACCTTATTTAATGCAAATCTTGTATATAAAAATTGACTTAAATATTTGAATAGTAAGCTTCCTCTGGTATAAGAAATCAGCACAATCATTAAAAAAGTCTTTATCCTTATTTTTTTCTAAATATTACTACTACCACTTTCACTATTAAAGGCAAATAGCCACCACCATTAAACAATAACCACGGTAGGTTCTATATTAGCCACTTTATGTTCAAAGTAAATTTATGACAAAAACCTAAAAAAAGTATAGCTACGAATCTGATTACTAGGAAGAGATCCCTTTTCCTTTCACACTGAAGGTGGCTGCTCACCCTCTAGACTAGGGATCCCTTCCCTGCCTACTCTAGAAGGGAAGTGACACCGATGACTGGGCTGTAACAGAGTTTGGGGGGAAAGAGGAGAGTGGGGAGAAGAGTGAGAGGTGGAGAGAAAGGGGAGGATGAAGACAGGGAAACGGAAGGGAAGTTTTACAATGCCAAAACATATTCTCCTACATCAAAACATTTCTGGTATGAGGTAATATCTTATTACACAAAATGCATGCTTTGCTATTAAACATAAAAGGTGTGTACATTTCTTGAAAATGTATATTAAGTAGTATAAGAACAGAATAAAGAAATTAAACAATTAATTCCAAGCTTAAGAGGAGAAAAAATATCCAGATGAAACAACACAAAGCAGAGCCAAAAATAAAATACTTCCAAAGTGTACGCGTGTATGTGTGCACGCACTATCAGAATATATAAAAGTAATTAGAATATTTGAAAGTATGTGAAGCTCTCTGGAGCATCACCCAAGAGCAAGGCAGGTTTGCCTACGAGTAAGCGATAGCGAATTAATTCAGAAAATGGACTAGCAAGTTGTTATTTGTGTTAACTTGGCTTCTGTATACCTGATACCAGAAAAGATAAAAGGTCCAAACTGTTATTTGGGGCAACAAATATTTTGTTCAAACTGGCATTAAAAGACTAATGTGTACAGATTTCAAATTCTGTAGTAATAAAATATGGACTAAAATCGAGATAAATTAGAAAACAAATACTTCCCAAAAGGAAGGACTTCCATGATCAGAAAAATTTCTAAATGATTTTCTTCATTTGGAATCATTTTTTCAAAAATGAAATAATCACTATCAACTTATGATTCCAACTATGCTATGTTCAGAAGTAGGCGAGATAAATATTAGATTATGAGAGATTTGTTTTCTGATTCTGGTTTAACTGGTCTAAAACTCCATGCTTTTCTAGTACCAAGGACTGCATTTAAACTCACACATAGAAATGAAGGCTAAAAGTTTAGAATTGTTTAGAGAAGTAATTCGCAATCCTGGTTTTACAACAGTCAAGGATGTGTCAACCTATTTTAAGGGGCATCAATCAATTCTACTGTCACCATTTTAATTTACTTGGCTATTTTTAAAGTTATGCCACTTAACACTGAAAGGAAGAAAGATGAGGAAAGATAATGAAAATAACAAAACAATATCTGAATTCAAATAGTGTGGCAATAAGTGGTTTGGACATAAGTATACTGGCAGTCACCTTTCTAATTTTTAATATTCAACATAAACTTAATAATACAGAATTTAATCACACTGGGATCCAGCAATCTATTTTAGTACATCTAAGCTACTAACATTATTAGAAAATAAATGAGCAGCTTCCCCCACCCACAGGACAAAAGAAATCAAACAGATAAGCACATCCTCAAAACTCACCTTTTGTTGACTGGCTTTTCATCCTTTTCATAGGGACGGACAAACCACTTCCCAATCCTAACGAAGTTCTTATCCATCAGGCACCTACAATAATTACATTGAGAATTACCTTTATAGTTTCAGTAACAAATTAGCAAGTCACTGAATCAATAATCCCAGATGAAATACACCACTGAAAATAAAGACATCAACAAGTAAACTGTCAAAATGTTTTATCACTTAAAATTTTTACATTATACTCACTGAAAAAACTTTTTGACTTTGGGCACCGATTTTTATGCCCACGTAAAAAATGTCAAAAAATAATATAAAAGAGATAGATGTATTCCTAAAACGTCTTACACTTCAGAATTACTTCAAATCAAACCACACTTCTGCATAACTTCAATTTTTGCATCATCAAGAATGTTAGGAATATGGCATTTCTTAGAGTATCTCAGACATATTCTTCTAAGCCACTGATGCCCATCTTGCAAGTTTTAATGCTGGCTTTTTTTTTTTTGCTTGGCATGTGACAGGCAATCCTTTAGCAAGGACCTCAATAACAAAAACATAACACAGCTTCAGCCACTCAGGTATTTTCCTTTTGTAGGCATGGTAAAGCACTTGGTTAAGGCTTTGCAAGAACACAAGGAATCGCAGTCATGACTCCAATAATGAGTATTTGCTTTACTCATATCTAAATTGTGCCCCGCTTCTGTTTCCATGCTGTTTGTGTATGTTGTGTTTCAATGTCAAATCATGGGGTACTCTGTTTGAAGACATGTTAAATGGCAATCAGACCCAACTCATGCAATACCAGTAATGCACACGATTCAACAGAAATGCCAACAATATAGTGATGACCAAGTTATAACTGTGTAAGGCAAGTGCAGAAAATGACAACTATATCTCAACCGCCATATGGCCGATTGTGAGATGCCATGGATTGTAAGAAGTATCCCTGATTTTAAAAACATAAAAATGTGGGGAGAATGTGCATTTTGGAATTGATGAAATACAGTAATCTCTAACATGATTCAATAAAATGATACATATTTTGTAAGAAAAGCTATCAGAATACTGGATGTAATTCTTCTATACAAGGTGCTACCTACCAATAAAAGCTGTATAGTGATTCTTTATTCAATATTCAGGCAATTTTGCATGAGGCTTTTGTCTGTGTAATTTCCACACTATCAAGGAAGATAGAAACAATTCAAGCCCTCACCCAACTCATTATAGGTTAGATGGGTTAGTAAATGGCAATAGTTTCTGCTGGCCACAATGTAACTCCCTTTGGGCAAAGTCGATTTAGAACACTGCTGTATCAAAAAGTCACTGGCTTCAACTGGTTTTACTTTGAAAACGAATTTATACTACAACCTTCCTTCTTCACAATGAAGAAAAGCATTTTCAAAGTAACCCAATCTGTTTTCTAAAGCTTATAAATTTAAAAAAAAAAAAAAACCATGATTTTTAGGATTAAAGACCATATGACTCCATTACATTCAGAACAGGAAGCATGAAACGCCCATCCGAGGAGAAAGTACTCAAGAAGCAAAACTGGAAAAATATCTCCACAGTTTATTCATTAGCTAAGAGACTTAATTTTTTAGCTAGACTACATACAAATAGATATTTCCACTAAAAACTCTACAGAGTTTGATACCAAGTTCCTCCTCCAATAATAATATCAATAATTACTACTAGAATCACTACTATTACCACTACCTTGTTTGATTGCCAGGCACAGTATCTCATTTAACTCCAGTAATAATGATAAGAGATGGGTATTACAATGCCCATTTTATAGACAAAGAAGCTCGGGCACATTGAGAATGTCACCTAGCCAAGGTCACATAGCTAATCAATAGGAGAGCTGCAGTCAAGCCCAAGTATATCTGATCACAGAGCCAGGACATTTAACTACTACCATATGCCAACTCTCATGCTGTCACGTTTCCTCAATTATTTCCTTATTTCTTAAACCCAAATGCACCTTGTACATGATGTGTTTACTTAATTCATGATGGTGTTTCTTTTTTTTTTAAGCCTGTTGCCCAGGCTAGAGTGCAGTGGTGGCATCATAGCTCACTGCAACCTCAAACTCATGGGCTGGAGCAGTCTGCCTTCCTCAGCGTCGTGAGTAGCTGGCACTATGGGAGTGCATCACCACACCCAGCTAATTTTTCTATTTTTTGTAGAGATGGGGACTCGCTATCTTGCTCTATGAACTCTTGGCTCCTGGCAAGCCTTCTACCTCAGCCTCCCCAAAGTGCTAGGATTACAGGTGTGAGCCACCACACTTGACCAATAGTGTTTCTTTATTTTCTAAAAGCTGTTATTAAATTGAAGGTGCATCTTAAAACTGATGATGCTAAGAATGAAGGCAAATAAGGTATATAACAAGTATGGAATCACATCAAACACTAAACATTATCTTCTAGTGACACACATTCTCACTTAATAAATACCATTTTTAAGAAACATATTCATTTTGTCATATATGCCTGGAAGGTCAGAATTCAAAAGAATCATTTACTCAAAAACAGAGAAAACATCAATTTACAGTGTATACAAAGAAAAATACAAGGATTTAGAGAATATAATATAAAAGAAAAGAAGATAAAATATGTGTGACTAAAGACGGCAATGTGTATATGTTTGTTTCAAAACCCTTGCACTTCTAGGAAGTACAAGTCACAAATTCTATTTGCTGATTTCAGAAAAAAACAAACAAGATCTACAAAGTGGAGGAGCAATGCACAGCCAAGCCCACTCAAAGACAAGCAAAAGGCAAAAGGCTAATGAAAATGCTACCTGAGAGTCTACCTCTCTATACGAATGTATCTCCTGGAGTTCCTATTACAGACCATATTTCTTTGTCAGGCAATGTCAACAAAAGGTTGTTATCACTAATATACAAAACAGCCTTGGAAACTACTGATCCTTCAATCTGAAACCATCTGTTTCCAAATAAGACTCATAAATAACTTATGTGATTTTTCAGCTGCTAATCAGTTCCTATGTGATCAGTGATTTCCTGCACAATGAAAGGAAAACATGACAACACAACTGCGTTAGATGAAGTAGTCGATTTTATAAGTACTAGGATGGAGGCCGGGGGATATATACACAGTCCCTCCAAGGTTAGGCAGTACAGAAAGTATTTCCAACTGGTTATGGGAAGAAACGAAAGAGGAGGAGGTGTGTCTTTGCTAAGAAAGACAGTTCTAACACCTGACCTGGTACATGGGAGTATGCTGACTCAACAGCACACTATATTAAGGCTCCAAGTCCTTGGTTCTCAATCATTTTGGGGTAATGAATGTATAGTAAAAAAAAAAACAACAAAAACACGAAAACATTTAATGAAAGCCGTTATAAATTCTTTCCCCAGAAAAATGCATGGAAGAGCAAAACACTGCACACAATCACACTGGGCTGGGGAACTCCATGAAGCATATCCTAGCTATGCATTTCTGTCCTCAGTGCCACCACTGATCCCTGCGAACCCTGCTTTGGCTGGATCCCTTCCTCACCCCGTTCCATTCCTCCTCATCCAGTTTAACTTGTATTCATCTTTTCTGCCCCAGATCAAGCCTGCACAGTACTGTACCATGTACACTGACTTAGAACAATTCAGTTCTCTGGCTTTCTTCCCCAACAAAACTACGAGGTCTTGGGGGCAGAAACAGTGCTTTCTTATTCACTGACAATATTCAGCGAATATTTAAGTGCCCATTATGTAATATACTTTATATTCTGCTCTATATTGGTAGGTGCTCAATAAATATCTGAGAAATGAATGCCAAGAAGTATTTTCCTATTCATAATGTAATGTTAGTCTTCTTGTTTATAACCACTTGTACTATTATTATTTGAATTTTCTTCTGTGTATGTATTCTCATCAATGACACATTCGGTGTTTAAGGGGGAAAAAATCTATGTATTTCACTTCTTTATAGACCATCCCACTGTAGATTAAAATCTTAGTAGATACTCAACACACAGGGACTCACAGAGGTGCTAAAAAAATATTTAGTAAGACTAGCACTGCTGCTCAAATGCTTTAATTATATTTGAAGAACATAATTAAGCAAATCTTTTTTTTAATTTAAAGAAGTTTATTCTGAGACAAATGTGTGTGACTGATGGCCCAGAGCAGATGGCCCCGAGAGGTCCTGAGAAAATGTGCCCTGCAAATCTTTTAAAGAGAGATAATTCTAAGATATAAAAATTATATCAGAAATAATTTCCTTTTTTACATTTTATCATTTTATTATTTTTGAGGGATAAAATTTATATTGAACTTCACTAATAAATAAACCTAGCAGATACACTACATCTGCCAAAAATTGTTTCCAATCAACATCATAAATAGTGGTAAGACTATCAGTTAACCCTGGCTGTCTACTGAGCAACCCCAGACATTATTATTGAGATTTTCAAAATTACTTCACTATTAAGAAATGGCATAATTCTGCAAAGTAGTAAACTGTAAATTATCTTGCAAGATTACCATATGATGCTAGATTTATAGAATGTTCTTTCAGCAATGGTACTAGGAAATTATTTCTCTTCCCAACCCCCTACCACCTCCCAAAAATCACTGTTTCAAGAAAAAAAAGAAACAGCTGCTGAAAAATGAAAATAAAACCAGGTCGTATGTGTGTGTCTGTGCCTAATGTTTCTGTGTCATGTCATATGGCTCTCAATACAACAAATGCAACCTGATTCCATAGGAACTTATTGATTATTCATTTCTTGGTCCTGTTATCACATGCCCAAGGAATCTCAATGTTGCAATGTTATATCACCATTTCTTTGACTAGGGCTGTACCTACCACCATACTCTAGCGAATATATTTATTATTTTGAAATCCTTTAATCACTACATCCAAGAACATTGCTAATTTGCCCTTTGACAATCACCTATATTGGATCATAATTCCCCAACACATTGAAAGCTAGGAATAGACAAATACAATGTTGATGTTATCATAATTATAATTCTAATTTTCTCCACATTATTTTCACTGTACTTTTCCAAATAAAGTATCTTAACTCTAAATACCAGCTCTTGGTAAACCAAGAAGCTCTGGGTCAAAGGCAATTCTACAGCTGTATTATCAACTACCACGGGGTGAATATGCTGACAACCCATTAGCAAAGCAGCATCAGTAATCTACTCTGAAGAGCCATTATGTTTTACAAATGTCAAATACCCACCGATTAAAGTCTCCCTAAGTAAGCATGGACATGATGAAACACAACAGCTTCAAAAGATCCATGTAATCTTCTGTTGTTTGCAAAGCAATGATTTGCATTTTAGGGAAAAAAATTAGCTTTCTATCAAAATTAACTTGTGTTTTTCATTCTAAAAACTTAAGAATTAAAATTAAAGTATACCATACATATTGCCATTTGACAGCATTATGTCAGACGTTTTAAGTATTTCTACAAAGCTACAAAAGCAAGATTTTCCTAAGTCCCATATGTGATACAACCACTGAAGCAATAATTAAAACCTCGAGGTCTTTGAACTGTACACATTTCCTGACTTTTTCAAAACCTTTTCGATCCTATATTTTACTACATTTTGATAGAGTTAGGTTAAAAAGATACGGTATATTATTAAAACTTATACCAACTATAATGTAAGAGTAATAGCCATTAAGTCTGCAATATTAAAAATAGATGAAAACACTCCCAAAAACGATGGCAGGTTTTTGTTTTCTATAATCTTTTAACAGCCAAAGTATTTTTCCATTAATTAGGAGTGTGAGACAATCTAAACTTAAAATACAAAGTGTAACCTTTGAGAAGTTCATTACAAATACATAAGAAAATTTCCTTAAATTGAAAAAACTCATGAAGAATAATCTGAACTACTGCATTATTAGGAAGCACATGAGGGGGAAGGGAGGAATTAGCAGAGATTCTATGTAAATAAAAACTAAATTAATGGTATTTTATCATTCTGGGTATTTTGCAAAAAACAAAAAAAGATATCGATCATTAAGAAAATAGGAAGCACACTTACTCTTTCAAAAGAGGGAAAAATAATATTGACTGCATGAACTAAAACTATAATAGTTAGAATGGCTAAACTGTCTCAGATACTGAAATTCTTTTCTTTTTTTGAGACAGGGTCTTGCTCTGTCTCCTGGGCTAGAGTGCAGTGGCATCATCATAGCTCACTGCAATCTCAAACTCCTAGGCTTAAGCGATCCTCCAACCTCAGCATTCCAAGTAGCTAGGACTGACTACAGGCATACACCACCACATCTGGCTAATCTTTTAATTTTTTGTATAGACAAGGTCTCACTAGGTTGCTCAGGCTGGTCTCGAACTCCTGGCCTCAAGCAACCCTCCCTCCTGGGCCTCCCAACATGCTGGGATTACAGGCATAAACCACCACGCCCAGCCAGATACTGAAATTCTGACTAAGAAATTACAAATGAAGAAAATACCAAAAGAAGCTAATATGACTCAAAGCTTTAAAAAACATGTATAAATACATCCAGACTTGTGTTTCAGAAACCTATCTGTGTTTCAGTAACATAACTGGCAGCTGTTTGAAGGATACAGCATTAGCAGGGGGAAACACTTCAATTAAGAGGTACAGCAGATGTATTCTTTTCCCAAACACATACTATCTCTCCCTCTCCCACTGACATCAAGCTTGGCCATGTGACTATGGTATCTCCCTATTAAAAGATGATATTTGTCATACATTTGACTTTAAGCTAGGTGGTGAATGTCTTGACCAATGAAATGTGAGCAGAAATGGCATTAACACTTCTGAACAGAGTGTCAAGGGGCTACCGTGTGTTCTGCCATTGTTCTTTGCTCTCTACTAGGAGATCAGCAAGTCTTAGACAGGGGCTGCCCTGCTAGCATGAGGTGTGTAGGGAAGAGGACATACAGTACTGCAGTCAGTGACTCATAATGGACATGTAACATGAGCAAGAAATAAACCTTTATTGTTATGAGCTAGGAGGATCTTTCAGGTCTTTGTTACTGCAACATAACTGAGCCTAACCTGATTGAAGAAAAAGGCCTCTGCAGTACTTCAGGAAACATTTGTGACATCTTAAAGGAGGCCAGTGGCAATCAAAATGAAGAGAATGGAACAGAGGGATGTCTGGAAGGCTGGCAAGGGAAGGTGAAGAATTCAATATTATGTGTTAAGAAACACAAACAAGGAAAGAAAAAGCTCAGGGAGGCCAAAATATCAAACAGGCCACCTAACGGAAGTAGGATTAGATGAATTATATATGATCTCATGAACAGAATTAACATAAAGAAATGAAAGTTACAGGAAGACAGATTTCCGCTCAGTGTAAGACAGACTTTCTAACACTGAGCACTCTCTCAAGATAAAAAGAACTCCTTTGGGAATCTGTGTTCACATAACCAGAAGTACTCAAAGAAAAAAGAGATGACCACATAAAAATAGATATTATAGAATGGGATTCCACAATTAGTTGGTTAAATAGAATGACTTTTAATGTGATCTCTAACTCTGAAAATAGTAATTTCAATACTTTTCACTAATATTAAAAGCAGTTAACCACTTATTGGCTTCTTATACTGAGAAAGGTACTGTCCTGAGCCAAAGAACCCTTCACTACGTTACAGGTAAAGGAACAGGGGCTCCCCAAGCTAAGTCCCAAAATACCGCCTGCTCCTGTCTCTGAAGGCAGTGAAGAAAAGGACTTCTAGAAATGTGTGCACCTGGAATGATACATAAAATTAAAGCCAAATATAGTGTTCTGTTACCTTTATGGAAAACGTTCTTAAGTGGGTAGCAGTGAATTTTTCTTTTTCTTTCTTTTTTTTTTGGGTTTTTGCGTTTTTTAATGGACAGATGACCCTGGCTAGATATATACAATATAGCATAGACAAATATTGAAGAGTTATAGGAGAAATGAGTAAATGCAAGATGAAAATATTTGAAGTCATATTACCTTAGAATTTAAAATATTCTACACAGTATCAATAATCAATATAATATTACCTAAGGATCAATCAATACCAACAAGAAATGAAATTATATTATTCTGTGTGAAATTTACAATGTCACCTTAATTTCTGCAGTAAATTATTTTTAATAAGCCACTGCAGTGACATCATTCTGTATATACTAGCGACTGTAGCCTTTTGGAAAGAAGATCGATTTGTATGACTCCTGCTTAACAATAAGTGAGAGCTTCTCAAGGTAGTAAATGGAATTCCCTTTTAATTAAACATATCCTTATGCCTAAATATAAAAAACAGAAATAATAAATCACTTGTACAAGCTTTGTTAATAAGCAAACTAAGGAAAAAATGGTTCGGGCAGAACAAGCACCCTGCAAGTGATACAGTCCTTGATGATCTATTTTAATAACCTAAATTCTGGCTTTCATGTCAGAGGCTCACAACATCCAAAGCAGAGAACCAAGTTGATGTTATCTAAATAGAAGTGGAAAGGAATAATAGAAAATTGCCTACTGTAAGATAGTACACTGTATCTCAATAAATGTAGGTTGTAAACAGATAAGTAAACCTTATTGAAAGAACAAAAAGGCAAGTAAGTATGTATTAGCCCTTCCAGTCTCTCCTGACCACGAATAAAGAGAGCTAACAACCACCATTTTAAATGCTTTCCTGCCTCCTGGGCAGGGTAATTTTCATTCACAGAGCACAGTTACTTAAAGCTTGATGAAAACAGAAAATTATTATTTTGAAGGACAAAAGGATTACTACAATTTTTCAAAAGAATCTCAAATCATCCACATAAATTATAGAAAGGGGGCTTGATCATTAATTATTTTCTAAAAGAAAAGCTTTTTTGTTTCAAAATTAACTCCAATAGGAGGGTTCTAATAGACCATTCTGAGACTAGAGTTTAATAAAATTTAAAAGAATATAAATCAAGGTATACAGAATAAATAAATTTATGGGAACAAAATTAATAATTACTGACATTAACAATATGTCAGGCATTATGCAGCACACATTATATATATAATTTAACAAAAACTCCAGGCGCATATTATCCTATACTTAATTTATCCAGCGTTAACTGAGGCTTACTGAGTAGGCTTACTCTCCCAGTAACAGACCCTGAAATCCAACCAAGGACTAACCTAAGTTCTTTACAACTATCCCAAACTTTCTTATATATGTCACAACTAATTTTCTATAAATAATAATTCAACTTGATGTGGACTTCAGTTTTCATCACAAATTCTGAATTCATGAGCCCAGAATAAATTATCTATATTTCCTTCCTCTCCCAGTTTTTCTGCTCTTCTAATTTTCTCCCATAAAGAAACATGCCACCATTTCAAATACAAGACTAAAAAGAATACAATTCAATGACAAATTCATTAATATTTTTCTTACAAGAATAAAACATGGGATAAAAACACGATGAGCTACAATTTCAAAATATATATACCTTAACAGTTTATATAAAAAGAATTGTGTTTAAAGGTACATTAATTACTGTACAGATATAAGAGCTTTATTCTGACATAGAATTATATAGAAGCAGTAAATTTTCGATATTTACCTGAAGTGAATTTGTGTGGACTTTGTTTTGTTTTTCAGTGGGAGAGAGAATTACCAAATATTTAAAATATTTAAGAGTCCTGAACTGCTGAAACAAATCAATGCTTCTACATGTATACAACACCTTAGTAACAGATGACCTCTAGGTCTACTCCAAATTACAGGGTTAGAAACTAAAGTTCAGAATAAGACATGGAGAAATTTGGTGGGAAACGTCTCTCAATAACTGATGACAACTTAGCAACTATAGCTCAAGCTAAAAGGTGATACTGTAGTGATATCACTTTACTCAACAGCTTGAATAAGAAAATAGTACTAGAATGACCTTTCAGCCTTGATTACCTAAAAGCACTACATACAGACTCAGGAAGTTCTTAACTAACCCATCATTTCTCATCTGTTTCTCCCCTCAAAATACCATTTAGAGCCTAGGACATATTGTCATGCCAAAAATTAAGGAGGTACTCAAACAATGATAGAATCATGTCAGAAGGACAGAGGAGCCATCATGAAGGGGCTTGCCCCGGCCAAATGTGAAACAATGTAAGCACCAAAATAAATGACAATAATAATTAATTATGATCCACTGAATGAAATAGGAATCCATGAGCCTAAACTTATATAGCAAGATAAGGAAATACGGAAATAAAATGGGTGAAAGTGAAAAGTTCTTCCTTACAATGAAATGCCAACTAATAAAAGCAGAAAAAATGGTGGCATTTGGAAATTACCATTACAGCCATAATAGTAATAATTGATTTAAGCAAGGACTACCAATAGAGGTTAAAACAAATAAGTGAAAATTTGATGAGAAACAGGATAATTACAGAATCTCATTATAGCTGGCCACAAATTACCATACTAATTACAAAGACAGAACTGACAAAGATAACAGTTAACAAAATATGTATTAATTTAAAATGGAGAAACCTAGCAGAATATCATATCAAGTGATCAAAAACATTAACATCATTAATAATGGGATACTTGTGCCTCCTACTATGACACACTAAGGATACAACGCCGCTTCTATGGTATTCCTACTAAAAACTGCAACCTAAATTTAAGCATGAGAAAATTACCTCAAACTGAGGGGCCAACATATGGCTTGAACTCATCAGAATGTCAATGTCAAGAAAGAAAATGAAAGGCTAAGGAACCACTCTAGATTAAAGAGACATGAAAACTAAATATAATGTATAATCATGGTTTGGATATTAAGAGGTTAAGCTATAATGGATGTATAACTGGGACAACTGACAACATCTGAATTGAACTACAGATTAGATGATGGCACTTTATCAATGTTAAATTTCCTAATTTTCATAATGGTACTGTGCTTATATGAGAGGATAGCCTTATCCTTAGGAAATATACACCTAAATACTTAGGGGTAAAAAAGAGCATCATCAATCTGGAGCCTACAAATGGCTCAGGGAATAAATTAAAAAGAAAAAAAACACACGATGGGCAGGGGGATATGGGAGCTCTTTGTACTATTCCTGAAATTTCTCTAAATTTGAAATTATATCAATAAAAAAGAAAACAAGAGATTTATATAATTAATTTTCATGCTAGCAATAAACTCTTTTATGTGAAGAGTTTCTGAAAATTACAGGAAGCTCTCCGAGTATCTAGCAATATGCTCAGATGTCTCAAAACCACTGTCATGCTGTTCCTTCTCTTACCTTTCTAACAGATTGTGGATCGCTTTGAAGAGCAGCGTCCTACATTCATAGGAAAGGCCATTTTCCCAGAGTCCTTCTTCCACAACTGAAAAAAAAATAGAAAAAAGAAAAAAAAAGAACCAGTAAAAAGGACATCCAAATAAAAATAAAGAAACTTTTAAAACATTTTTCTAAAGCAAAGTTAATGAGTTAATTTAAATGACTTAAATAATCTCACGCTGAAACAGAGAATGGAAGCTAAATACTTGCCCAAAGTTATACAAAAGGAAGTAGTAATGTGTTTTGCTTTTAAAGTCTTTGAACTATGAGACATGCTGCAATGCTCCTCCCATAGAGGTCTTTCCAACCTGCTTCTTCCAAGTTTAAAATCACTTGAAATTCTCAAATTAATCCTTCTGTCTATTAATAACATTATCACAAAGACTAATTTTGTTAAAGGTCCGTTTAAAGGTAACAAAAATGCCACAAATTAATACCAAGGTTATGATATGTATTCTTGGAGGAAAAATCAAGAGGAAAATATTTCCAAGCGTGTCAAAATTACACAAATTTCTTTAAATCTTTTGAAAGTAATATCTGGATAGGATTTTATGGACATGATTTTAGAGAGACTGTCAGGAAATTAAATCTTACTAGAACATCAAATTTATTTCTTGAATTTACAATTGCATTAGTGTTTGACATTTTTGGAAATATTGTATTTGCCTCTGAAATAAGCTGTAACATGGAGCCACAAGTAACTCTAACACGAAGAGGTTAAATAGATTAACAATGCCCCATATATTCCTAAAATTTTTTCTTTTCATAAATATGTAAACAGATATAAAATGTCCTAGAGAAGATAGTTAATTTCCTTATAAATTATACTAGCTCAATTCAAGATAGCAAAAAACTAAAAAGATGAAAACATTTACAGGAGAAAATCTCCTCTCTCTTTTACTTATTATCCTGACAAAAGCACTCACAGGAAAAAATTTTGGCAGAGAATTAAAACACACATTAAAACACACATCCACATGGTATTTTTAATACTTTTACCATACCAATAGACATGACCGAAACGTATCCCATGTTCTTCAGACAGCATTTGAAAAAGTGTAATTTACATTCTTGGCTTTTTTTCTGTAAGACTCTTCAAAAATTATAAACTTGGAGTTTTTTTCCTGGTTATGTCAGATAACATTATTTCCCTGCCTATGTGGCTAATCCCAATTTACCAAATCTTCCCAAAGCAATTTCTTTGTCTAAAGCATTTTGTGTTATATATAGCTAGAGAAATAGAAAAAAAAAGACAGTAAATCAACAAACATTCCAGCCTGGGCAGCAGAGTGAGACCCCAGTCTCTCCTAAAAAGACAAAACAAAGAAAGGAAGGAAGAAAAATACAATTGGAGGACTCACATCACCTGATTTCCAGATTTACTATGAAGCTAGTATAGATAAGATAGCATGGTACTGGAGAAAGGATAAATCAACAGAATGGAACTAAGTACAGACACAGACCCCAAAATATATTGTCGTTTTTTTTAATTTTTAATATGCACTAAATCATAGGGTTCTGGAAGCCAAAAAACCCGGGAGAGCTGGATGTGTTTTTTCAAAAATGATCGTTTTTTTTAATTTTTAATAATAGAAGATACAGGCTTATTGGGAAAAATGTTTGCCAAAATGTATAGAAAGTGAAAGTTTTCCATAATCGACCACCCCATAACTACTGTTACCCATATCTAAACTAAAATTGTTTTTATAAGAATGAGATACTACTATATGTTTTGTTACTTTGAATCTATTATGTTGGTGCATAGA
>NW_012154285.1:9586863-9628673 GCF_000956105.1 Propithecus coquereli
TTAATTTTGTTTGTTTATTTATTTATTTTTTTGAGACAGGGTTTCACTCTGTCACCCAGGCTGGAGTGCAGTGGCATGATCATAGCTCCCTGCAATCTCCAACTCCCAGGCTCAAGTGATCTTCCTGCCCAGTAGCTGGGACTACAGGTATGCACCACCACATCTAATCTTTTTATTTTTTGTGGGTCCCACCGGTTGCCCAGGCTGGTCTCAAACTCCTGGCCTCAAGCAATCCTCCCACCTCAGCCTCCCAAAGTGCTAGGATTACAGGCATGACCCACCATGCCTGGCCTTTTTTTTTTTTTTTTTAATTCAACAAAGGTGGCAAGGCAATTTAGTGGGGGAAGAACAGACTTTTCAAAAAAGAACCTCAAGCCACGTAGAAGGTATTACTTCAAAATGGATCACAAACCTGAATGCAAAGCCTAAAACTAAAATTTCTAGAAGAAAACATAGGAGATACATTTAGTAAGTTTAGGTTAGGCAAAGATTTCTTAGACACAACACCAAAAACATGATTCATAACAGAAAAATTGATAAATAGGGTTTCATAAAAATGAAGAACTTCAGCTCTAAGAAACATATGGAAAAATTATGTTAAGCTATGGAAAAGACAAGCCACAGATGGGAGATAAACAGTTACATATCTGACAAGGACATGCATTCAGGATATGCTACTTTTATTTTGGAAAAAAACTCAAAATTCATCACTATGAAAAATACCAGTTTTTAAAATTGCCAAAAGATTTGAACAGACAGTTCAACAAATAAGATACTATATGAATGGCAAATAACATGAAAAAATGCTCAAAGCATACTAGAGGGTTGGAACTTTCAGTTCCTACCCCCGACCCTCCACCTTCAACCATGAACACTGGAGTGGGGCTCAAGGTTCAGCCTAACAACAAAGGCCAATGATTTATCAATTAGGCCTGCATGGCTGTAAGATGAAGCTTCCATAAAAACCAAAAAGAATGAGTTGACAGCTTCCTGATAGCTGGACACATAGAAGTTCCTGGAGGGTGGTGCACCCAGAGAAGCCATGGAAGCTCTTATCCCTTTCTATATACCTTGCCCTATGCATCTCTTCCATCAGGCTGTTCCTCTGTATCCTTTGTAATGAACTAGTAAACGTAAGTAAAAGTGTTCCCCTTAGTTCTGTGAGCCACTCTAGCAAACAGAACCCAAGGAGGAGGCTGTGGTAACCCCAGATTTATAGCTGGGTGGTCAGAAGTTCTGGAGGCCCTTGCCACTGTCATTTGAAGTGGGGACAGTCTTGTGGGACTAACCCCTCAATGTGGGGATCAGATGCTATCTCCCAGGTAGACAGTGGCAGAACTGAACTGAATCAGAGAACAAACAGCCGGTGTCCTCTGCAGAACTGTTTGCTTGGTGTATGAAGAAAAATCCCCAGACATTTGGTTATAGAAGGGTTCTGTGTTGTCAGTATAGTAGGAGAAATTGAGATTGTTTTTACCTATATCCATACACCCTCCTAGGTCTGTAACAAGCAGAATAAGAACTTACGTTCACGTGAAAAACTGTAGCAAATGTTTACGGTCGTTTTATTCATAAATGCCAAAAACTGAAAACCATTCAAATGCCCCTTAACTGGGGAAGAATGAACAGTGAAACATCCATACAATGGGCTACTTCTCAAAAATAAAAGGGAACCAGGGTGGTGAGATGGGCTGATATCAGAGGGACACAGGAAATTTGAGGGGTGATGGAACCGTTCTACATCTTGATCTGGTGGTTGTTACATTCCTGAACACATCTGTCAAAACTTGGAGGAATATTATTTATTAAATAATGATTATTTATTAGACACAGTAAATTATACTTACAATCTTTTACTGCTATAATTTACATAAACTCATTTTACTCCTGGACAAAGTCATCATGAATATGCTGGTGTCGATCTCTTTGTATTTTTAGTGTTAAAAATGAGAACATGGTGTAAAGCAAAAGGACTCCTACTCTAAACTTATGTACAAAGAACATGATTTTTTTATCCAAAAGATAATGATGTTTATTTGGTTAACCTCCATTCACAAATAATTGAAAGCAAAAAATAACATTTCCTCAAAAGGGAATTCAGGCTAAAGTAGTTCTTCCCAACAGCACAATATACTATTAGTTATATTATGTACTTCATATTAAATACTGTAAATAATGCAAATGCAACAGAATATAAACATTTTAAGGATGCATTTTTTATTTAAATGCTGAAAATTATTTTGAAAAAACTACCTTAATTAACATTAAGTTTATATGATAATTCTCACATCTTCCCTTACATTATATAAATTAACATAAAGTTTAGGCACCAAATTAATAAAAAACAGGGAAGTAGTAACACAAAAACAAGTCATATTACATTAAGCTCTTGTGTGAGGAAGGTATACTAAAGCTTACAAAAAAACAGAAAATTATGAATTATCTTATATGTTAAGCAAAATTTAAAATATAAGTCAGTAGAGGTAATTGTAAAAGTATAGAGTGTTTTGATTTCATACAAACATTTAGATTTCCTAAGTCTTAACATACTGTACTAAAGATTCGAGAGCAGTCAGTAACTTAGAGAAATAACTTGTAAGTCAACAACTGTGATCAAGGATTATAACCACTCTAGTAAATACTATCAATTTAGGCTATGAATTTAAGGATGATGCACTAATTTGCTGACCTTTTAAATTTACTGTCAATAGCAAATTTAGTTGTCAAAAAGAACATAAATCAGACTATCTTTATTTCTTAACTAATACTCCATGTGCAGAATTTCCAGAAATGCGAGAGCAATGTATGTTTCAAAGAATCTCTAAAATTCCAAAATAAGTTAAATCTACAAACGCACATTTGGAATATAATAACAGATATTTGCTCAACATTAACCGGCCAACAGTTCTTGACTGTGTTATGTCTCAAGGATCAGGCTAGAAACTAGAAATGCTCTCAGAAAGCTAACACAGACATGTGAAAACCACTGTGAGGCAAAAAGTTCTTTGAATATTTAACAGAACAGCTAACAAACATACAATGTCTTATATTGTAAGATAACAATAAAATAATTTATAGTCAAGGATGGTTTTCTATCCAGAAAACAATATTTCTTATTTTATTCTATGTGCCAAGCTTTGAACGAAGTATTATATATAAATGGAGAGACGAGATTACTCACCACAACACTATGAGACAGAGTAAAGGACATCTGGCGTTCACTTTAGCCACCTGGCACTGGGCTTCTTCCTTATCATTGGAAACTGCCTACTGCCTGCATCACTGTACCCCTAATGCAAGCTAAAAATAATGGCTCACTTTTCCATCCTCTCCGATAGTGTGGACAAGGATATATATCCTAAACCCCACTAGATGCTCCAGGTCCACATCTTTGATGCTGGATCCAGGGACACAAAACAAAGTGGATGGAGAGATCTTTCTGTCAGCACTAGAAATAGAGGCTGCAAAATCAAGTTTCCAGTACTAAAGTCTCAGAGGTACCATAGCTTGGTGGTAGAAAGCAGTAGTTTTCTCATGGAACCAGTTCTGCAGTGCTGATCCTAAAACTGCCAAACAGTTGTGTGAGTGACCAATAATCTTTTAATAAACTCCTTTCTTAGTTCGTAACTAAAACTCTAACCAATAGAGACAGTTTATTCTAATCTCCATTTTATAAATGAGAAAACTAACACTTGAAAAATCTTAAGAAACTTATCCATGGTCACAAAACTAGTAAGTCCAAGAACTTGTAGTCAATCTTAGCTACAGTCAGCAGCCCAAAAGGATCAAGTATATTCTGTACCTTACTTTTATAAATAATAAAGATATTAATTATTCCATTAATTGAACTCAAGGGGAAGCAACTTATTTTCATAGCTATAGTGACTAGAACTTCTCAGAGATTCATAAAAATGCATTGAGTTGACCTAATTATATGCACATACATTTCAAATTTCATTGAAATTAGCTTCAATCTAAAATCTCCTTATATCCACTTAAGAGAATTAGTGGTACAGATGGGACTGAAATCCAAATTTTCTGACTAACACCATGCTCTTTCCACTATATCATACTTCTCCATAGGGTTAGTGTTATACAAACCCACTCACTTGTCTCTTATCCTTAGCACTGGCTATAATGGCAACCTTCAACACTAAAGTTAAATTTCCCTTTGGTTCCAAAATTTGGACGTAAAATTATTGTTTTCTAAACATCTGCAAGTAACTTTTTCAAAGGCTACACATAATTGAAATTGCTTCTGCAGTCTAACTGTACAACTCCATGACAAAGTCAAACAATATCACATTTTACGTTTTTTAAATGAATCTCTCTCTCTCACACATTCACTCACTCACAGACGCACACGGTAAATTCAAGGGAGTATTCTGGGAGGGGGAGAGCGAGTAGTTAGTCTAAGTTTCTATAAATGAGATGAGATGCTTTTACCACTTAATTTTCTGCCTCCCTTTCAAAGTAGACTAAGAAGAAAAAAGAGGCCTGCAGGTTCTGGGCCCTATCTTTATGAAACCTACAATCTCTCCACATTATACTGTTTCCATCTCAAAAAAAAAAAAAAGTTTTTCTAATTCTTTTGATCTTTCAAGTTTCGACTTAAATGTTTACTAATTCCTTCAGAATATAAAACGGCAATAAGACTATCTCTATAGACTATATTTATAAATCTAATTATGTATAAAGGAAGAATTTTTCTAAAATTGTTGGTCTCAGAAGAGACAGAACCAAGAAATTTAAAATGTGTGTACAATAAATGAGTGGCAAGAGTCAACCAAAACAAAGAATTTCTAAATCAAAGTATTCTCCTGCTGTTATTGTTTATATTACAGTCAGATTAAGAAAGAAAAATCACACTAAGTACTGCCACAGCTGCCTCTTTACAAAGAAAAACTATTTTGGCACTAACGTTATCTCACTTAAATTGTAAAAGCTATAATCAGAATTTGTTTAAATTGCTGTTATTCAACCTTTTTAATATAGCAATCCTCATAATCAAATATTTAAGCTGCAAAAATACTATTAATATATAAATGTTTTTTTAAACAGAAAAGATAGTGTTTTATAAAGGAAAATTTTAAATCGCAGTAATTACTGCTTAGTGCCCAAATAATTTTTCAAAATCCTCACAAATTGTAATATAACTTCTTTCAACTTCGCAAAACATGGCTCCTTGCAGAATTAATAAGCTTCTTTGAAAGAAAAACCATATAAAAGGTTCAGGAGGAAAAAAGTCAATATGGCAAAATATCAAAGCAGCATATACTTCAATGATTTTGTGTTTCCCAGCAGAGATCTTGGAAAGATATCCCTTCCAATTCCACAAACGAAACTGACATACTTTACTTGAAGGGAAAAAAATGGAGGGATGGAGAACGGAATAGGGTAGGGAGGAGCATAAAGATTATGAAACCTTGAAGAAATTCAAGCTCCTGCTTTTAGAATTCAGGTCACCCTGCCTTACACAGTTTAAAAGTAGAATTACTTTCAAAGAATACATATTTCCTCTGAGCTATGATACATATTTCCTTTTAATGTATCATATTGCAGCAACAGCTGAAATGAACGTCTAGACATCAAAAACACTTCTTACTCCCACCTACTGCTTTTTTACCTCAGGCATCAAAACTAATGAAACCTATTATCCAGAACATTGAGTTCAGCAACCACATTGGCCATGGCAAATAGTGGAGGGGGGAGGGGCACTTTCAGAGATGGCACTCCTTATTCAGCCATTAAAATTACTGAAAATCAAATCTTGCTACAAACTCCAGAAATACAAACAGATTAAAGCAAGGCACACGAAACAGGAGATTGTTTCCCAGTTAGATTTCAGTGACAAACCACTAAAGATAACATGGTTCTGAATCAAGGGTTTATAATTTGTCCACTGCCTTTGTTTTCAACCTCCATCTTCAACATATATAAAACACACTGTACTGTAGTTTGAAAAAAAATATTTACATTATGAAACCTATTTCATAAGAACTATATTAATGTAGACATTATAATAAGCACTTATCAATTTAATGTCATGGACTACATCAAATGAAATAAAACTTTAAAGATAAAAACATATATATATGTAAAAGATTTTAAAGTATCTGCTTTCTTAAAAATTGACTTACCAGAAACTGAATGAAGTAGCATAATGCTACATTAATTCTGAAACATAGCATTACACCCCCAGAAATCCAATTATATACAACACTACTGATTGATCACAGCTATGCTGCCATCAATTGCTTTGTAAAATCTATATTTGGAGTCATTAATAACTAAATGGATTTATTACTTATATCAACTGAGGTCTGATTTCTTGAACTGCTTGTGGGTGTAGAATATTTGGTATCACTTAACAAATCTATGTTGGAAATAGATTTTTAACCTTCCCAATGTCAATTCATCAATCAAATAAGAATAAGGGATAGGAGATATACATCAAAATGCTCCATATGTTTTGACCTATTTGCTTCTTTAAATGATTACAAATATTGATAATATTTGGCAGACAGAAGCACAATTGTGATTCAAAATTTTAACAGTATAATGTCTTCCTAAGGAATCTGTAACAGCATGGGTTCTCTGCCAGTTGCAGGATAACCAGAATTTTAATGATGGCTTCTATACAGCATTGTAGCAGTTGAGACATGACCCAAGTTAGCATTTCAATGGATTGCAGGAATCCATGTAAAGCCAGTAAACTTTAAATTGAAGACCAAAAACTAAATTTCTAGATAAATTGTACAAGGCCTTCAAAAGACAACTGCCACAGAAAATAGGCTGCAATGTTACTTTAATAGCTGCGCACTGAAAAAGAAATCTTGCACAATGTCTGCTACTGACTTCTAAAAACCAAATTTGCCCCATTTGCTACTCCTTTCAAAGATTTTCAAATAAGCAGTACTGTTTTACTCTTTAAAACTATTAATATGCTCTTAAATGCATAAAAAATAAGGGTCTCAAATGACAACCATCAAAATTAACAGTTATCTTTGATTGCTGGCGTAATAATTATTTTCTTCTTTGCCTTTTTGGGTATTTTCCAGACTTTCTTCAATGAACATGCACTACTTTTACAAGCATACATCATATTTGAAAGAAAATTTTAAAATAAGGCAACCACTATTTATTAAACAAGGAAAAATTACAAGGAAGATCAACATTTTTAAAACAAGAATCATCACATGATAAAATGAAATTGAGAAGGAAAACCAGACATGTGATTCAGTCAGAGCATTTACATTTATATCCATCAATGCTACAAATAAACATTTTATAAACTTTCTCTAGGACAGTGATTTTAATAAAGATGACTCAACTATTGATTTCAACATTGACACAATCGAGCAGTAAAAATTTAAAATATTTCCTTCCACTCTTCAGACACAACCTGATTTGAAACAAACACACAAGCACACAACACCAGCTTGCTACTAAAATTCTGACAGGGCAAGTCCCCAAATTGCCTTTTACACTAAAGCTCAAACAGTTGTCTGTCACTGCTATTACTGTGAGTAATCCTTGCAGCTGTAACTGTTTGAAATGCAGCTGTCTTCTTGGCATTCTCTCCCCACCCCCACTCATCCAGCATTTCTGTTCTTGCTACAATAATCTTAAAGAGCATTTTACAGGAGGCTTAGCCCTGGCTGAGGGCACTCTTCGGCGTGACCGAGAGAACATGGAAACACGATTCATTAGACACGCCTGGAGTGATAACAATGGTGCTGCTTCTTACTGCCTTTCACTTCGTACATCAGGCTGAGACTAATGCATTCTCGTTACACAACAAGCACATTTATAGACAGGAAAAAACTGTAATCACCTTTGATTAAGAGACAGCATATTTTTCCTATATGAGCCGCCAGCCATACTGACATAGTAATTATTTTTTAACAGACAGGTTAAAACAGCAAATGTAGCAAAAATAACATCTGCTGAGAAGAGAGAGAAAGAAAAGAGAGAGAGAGAGAGAGAGAGAGAGAGAGAGAGAGACAGGGAGGAAGGGAGGGAGGAGAGAGAGGGAGTAGCTGACTACTATGACGAAGATTTGGTGCACAAAGGTTTCTTTAGACAACATTCAGTGCCATCTCCTTGAGACCTGATGGGTAACTCGGCTTGTATTTCAGTTGGACAATCTATGGCAAATAGAAGAGATCCTTATTAAAGCCAATGCATTTATATATCCAATTCTTAAAAGCAAAAATTACATAATTTTTTGTCATTTTAACTAATTATTATTGCCTTACCTTCTTTTCTACTTCTTTTCACCACAGAACTTCAAAATTCAACAGTAATATTAATCCCCTTCCCTTTTTCCATCATCTTACTTTTACTACAAAATAACTTGTTTTCCTTTATATAAAATGTTACTCCAGGACAGAAAAATTGCTTTCTATTGTAACAGTTTCGAAAAATGTAATTTTGATTAAAAGCTGTAATGCAGAATAATTATGTCAGTCTTATCATTTCATTCAACGCCCATCAATCACTGCACCTGGTGAAGGTCTGAACTGTAAACACAAAAGCCCAAATTTAAATTAGAAAAAAGTCATAAGCCACATAATACTGACAACACGCGAAGTCAATTTTCTTATGGAATTTTAAGAGGAGAATCACCTCTCCATATTGCAATCTTTTGTTGGTTTAGGTATGTGTGTTGCTAAGGTTGTAGTTTATGGATAGTTGACAGGGGAAAAGTGTATCCCAGGAATTAAATGATTACAGTTAAGCCAAAATATTGAAAAGTATTTTTTCAAGGTTTGCAGATTCTGTATAATTAAGCAATTAAAAAAAATGGTTAGTCTCTTTTTTAGGCTTTCTATAACGCTACTGTATTTTACACTAAAAAATGCACTACAAAACAATTTGCACATGTGGAAATTTGTTACAACAGAAAAGAAAAATAAGCAAATAATAGAAAAAGTTAAGTCTGGTTCACCAAACTTTGAAATCTAAAATAGCTTTTTCAAAAATGGCTATGCAGCCAGGCACAGTGGCACACACATGCAGTCCCAGCTACTCAGGAGGTTGAGCAGAGAAGATCACTTGAGCCCGGGAGTTCAAGGCCAGCCTGGGAAACACATCAAGATGCTATCTCAAAAATATAAAAATAATTTTTTTAAAAAAGGGCTGTGTAGAACACACGAATTTCTGTAAAACAGCAAAATACTTGAGCAATTCTGAACTGTTAGATTTTAGAGTTTTCTGACCTGTGCTACCACAGCAAGCTAGAAACTAAAAAATATGCTGCCTTTCTCTAATGTGTCTATACATGGACCACTGAACTCTAATATGCATTTAAACACAGTATGTTTTAAAGGTAAGTCTAACGTGTGTCACACTTTATTAGAATTACACAAGTTTAAAATTTTTATCATTTGTAATCAAATAACAAGTCTTATTACAAAGGATAGCATCTATGTCATTTCTACTGTAAGTGCGCAATCCAAATCTTATTTTGGTCTTTTTGTACAGTGTAAAAAATCATGACTCCTCCCAAACTAATCAAATTATTTGTATACATTTTCCCTGCCCTGTCTTTCATTTGCAAAAGACAGAACTAATCAATATAAAATATGGTAACCCAGTCGAAAAAAATTTTATTTTAAAAAATTCAATTTAAATGTATTCTTAGTAATCAGAACATTTTAATAGGTGAATACTTGGCTTCCATATGGATTTCCATTACATTAATCTCACTCTTAACAGAATCACAAATTATTATTCTTCACTTTTCAAAGCCAGAATGTATAATTTTCCCATCACATCTTCAAAATTAAGTTATGATTTTTAATGCAAAAACAACCTATTGGAAAGCAATAAAAGTTTGTCAAAACCTTAAGTTGAAACATATCCAGGAAAAAGCTGTCTTCATCCAAAACTTAATAAGCTAAGAAGTTTCCAACTCACAAGCAAAAATTTATAAATGACCTAAATATTCCAATACTGCCAACATTTTTACTTCATGTAGGTGTTTCAACACTACAAGATTCCTTTGCATTAATGATTCAGTATGAAAACTCCAAGTACTTTAGGAAATGAAGATCAGTTATTTACACAGTGATGTGAATGAGTTCAATCCTATGTTCTTTCTAAAATTGGCTAGAATGGCATTTTGGTTGGAGGGTTAGGTGACTCAGTTATTTTGGATAGGGCACGGTCTGGGGTAGCACAAGCCTGAGGAGCTTCAATACCACAGTGGGCAGCGAGTGGTTTTTCCCTCTATGGTCCGTGGAGTACTGGAGTCCTGTAGAAGGGCCCCAGCAAGTCCTTCTGGCCCTTTCCATCACCACATCTCAGCATGCACAGCTGCAGTTTTATCTGGTTATAGTTTTACCCATTATAAATTATGAAGTTCTACAGAGAGTTCATTTGAAAAGGTAAATAAATACAAAGTTTGCAAAGAGGACAGAATTTGCAAGCCACTGGGAAAGTTAAAGGAATAAATAAGAACCAAAAATCCAAAAGTCAGGGCCACTGGGTGATGCTAACACTTCACTGGCTCTGCTGCTTCTGCTGCTGCTTTTGTAGTTAGCTCTACTTTCTTTGAGATTCTTTCCAGCTCTCAAATTGAATGATTCTAGCAAGTTGTACTAAAATGTGGGAAAGCCTTCCAAGATAGATTCTGAGAATTATAAATGTTTATGGAGTCAAGTCCTAGCCAATCCACACTCCTTCTCATCACAAAACCCAAAACCCAAATGAACACTAGAGTTAAGCATCAAGGGCTAAATCAGCTTATGATAAGCTAGCCTTAGAATCTAACATTTAGAGTAAGTTTTTCATATGGGGAAAAAAATGCATTTTCCAAATAATTAACTTATAAATTGCCTTTTGAAACACAGGGTATTATTAATACTTTGTCAACTGTTGCTTGACCACCATATTAATTCTTCTTTCCATAGTTTAAAAACCAGTTATTATAAAGTATAACAATCAAAAATTACTTTAATTAGCATTTACCACTTAAGGGGAAAGGAGAGTGTTTTGATAATGATGGAGGACTCAGGAAGCTTTTGGGTTGCCTGTAATATACGCTGGGAATTTCATTAGATGTTTGTTATATAATAATTCATTTATTTTATATGCAATTTTCTGCTTGTTATAACTAACAATTCAAAAAAATTGTTTTCAACTGCGCTTCAAAAACAAAAAATGTGTATTGAAAATATGAGGTTAAAAGTTCAACTGCACACATACTATGATCACAACTTTTAAAATGTATGTTTAAATATCTATAATGGAATAAAAAAATTATAATTACTCTAAATTTATATCCAAACTTTTTATGTCAAATTTTAAATATAACTATCTGTATGTAGTCCTTCAAACAATAAATACTGTATATTTTCAAATATTCGAAGGCAATATTACCCACTAAGAATGACTTAGCAATTCAAATAATAAAGCTTAAAAAAATAGCCTAAAGAAAAAAATGCAGTAAACATGAAACTGATGTTGTTTAGACAGAAGATACACTAACACTCTGTAAAGTACAGATATTGTTGTTCAGTTTCTTTTACGATCCACCTTAATCAACAAGGAAAGCTTTTTAAACTAGTCTCCCTGCTTTCACTCATTGTCCATGAGAATCGAAGTGATTTTCTCAAACCTTAAATCACATCACAGCATCCTTCCACTTAAAAACCTACTCTGATGGCTTCACATGGCATCAGTAATCTATGTAAGCTTCTTACCATGGTCTACAAGGTTCCACCTGATCTTGCCTCTATCTGCTTCTTCCATCTCCCACTCTTTACCAGTGTCAACAACATGGGCCTGTTTCTCCAACAAAGTGAGTTCAGGGCCTCTGCCATTCCTATTCCTGTGTCTAGCTGGCTGATTCTCAGCTCAGGCTCCCCCAAGAGACTTTCCCTACCTAACCCCCTGATCTACAGTAGCCCCTTCCCAGTCACTCACTTTCTTATCAATTGCTTTGTAGCACACAACTATATGAAATTATTCATTTATTTATTACTTTTTGCCCACACAGAAGCATATCAGCACTACATGTACAAGGGCAATGTCAATCCTTGTGTGCTTACTATAGTGCACAGAATCTCCCACAAAAAAAAACATTGTGACCCTGAGATAACATCCAAAGTGGAGCAAAATTCAACCTACCACTAAAAGACAATTTAATATTACTCAACTTTTGAGACAAGGGAATTATACATGACATGGCAGCAAGTTATAATATGATTCTAAGGATTTTTATACTACACAAAATAACAAAACAAACACTTTTATAAAAGGCTTATTTTTTCCTACTGTTGATTTAAGGATCTTACTAGAATGCTTGATAATTAGCAAGATTAGAATGACTATTGTAAATTATTCTTAAGGGGCAAAAAACAAAAATATTAAAATCAATAAGGACAACAAACTATCAAAATTTCAAGCAGTTACTGCCATGAAGTGAGTCTAAGAGCTTAGTATGTTAAAAATCAAACAATTTTAAATTATAAAACTTCTATCCCAATAAGAAACATTTAGAAATGGAATTATTAACTCTTTATCCTCTTTCCCATGCACAATTGATTCTAGTTATCAACTCCATAGGCTATTATTATTGATGACGCCTCCTGATCACTATAAATTCACAATGTCTATCAGTCATGTTCATATTTGAAATAAAGTTACATAATTATACAGTGATATTAAATTATTAAACTAATATTACATATTGATATAACTGCATGTAAACAAGAATAGGGAATATGTGTTACTTGTTCCATTCTGTTAGGTACAATGAGCCAAAAGGTCCTATGTATTTCTCATAAACCACACCTAAAAAGGTCTAAGAACCTTTTATTTTCCCTTGGGTGGTGAGGGGGGACACAGTGCAAAAAAATTTTGTGGAAAAATACTGCAGAAGCATTTCTGTGGAAGTTTCAGTAATTTTATGAAATTTTCTGCCTGGAAAATCAGCTTCAAAATAATTATTCTCAAATATCTCTGGCTTACTCAAATATGCCAATGTTTTTTGTGATTCTCAACAATTTATAAAAGTAAATTTATTGTTTTTAATCAAGTATAACTTAGACATGTGAATCATTCGTAAATTCTCAATTTACCATAAAATATTGGAAGGATTTATTTTATCTATTTGAAGATAACCCAAATATTATACTGAGACAGATTACTGAAGTCTCATTTTCAGCAAAGCTACTTAAAAATTAAGGTGAAGAGAGAAGAAACTGAAATACAATGGTTCTTTTAAATAGACTAGACAACTATTCACTATTCATATTCATTTTGTATCCTTCAGTCTAGAAAAAGCAAGGCCCTTTTTAACTTTCAATTAGTCATACACTGTCCTGTTTAATTTTTTCTCTAACCATTTTGCCCTTTTGGAGGTGAACTTAAATTAAATCAAAGACACATAATACACAGACAGTAATTTGGAAGTGGATTTTTGCCTACCCAAACCAGACATTAGGCCTTGCCAAGGGAGAAACTTGTATAAATAAGACTATTCACAAGATAGAAATGATCAGCACACACCCATTTACCTCCAGGGTAGTCACCAAAACTTCAAAGTGCCCTTAAGCACAGCATCAATGCTTTTGTCTAAAAGATCTTAGACACTCTATAAGAGGCCTTGGTATCATAAACATTTATGACTTTCCAGGAAACCAACAGGTTTCTTAAACTCACAAGAAACTGCCTAAACATTTATTAACTATGAAAATCATTCTCCTTCTTTGAAAGTTATCATACTTGTATAAATTTAAGAAAAAAAATCTGGGCCACACTGGAATAACATAAGAATGTTTTATACTTGCTTTACTTTAGTTCAGGTTAAGAAAAACTATTTTAAAAATAAAACTCTCCAGATTGTGCAGTTTCAATTTTGCACTGCTCATTTTCTATGACAATCTGACCAAGAATTCCCCACCACCACCGTGAGTGGGAAGGGGGGAAATGATACCCTGAAACCTCATTCTCAGAAAAATAAATATCTTTGGTAACGTGTAGTTTTTCTGAAAATATTAATGAAAAGGTAACGATATCATAAACTGAAAGGCTGTTTTAGAAATGAGCAAGTCAAACTTGTCAAAAGGCCAGAAAGGACTTTCTGGAAAGAATGATAAGCATCTTGGAATCTCACTACTCTCACACACTGTGCTCCAATCTGCAGCCTTTTCCCTCTGAGCCAATGCACTTGATGGGTGTGATAACAGATGGATCATTGTATCTGCCAACTTCCTGTGATGTACTGTATGGGGATTGATAATTTAGTGACTACAGAAGTCCTAAAACAGACAATGCAAGCAATACTGGCATTCAATAAGTAGCTGCATGCAGTCCTTTGACAGTTTGTAGGTGTTGAATATATGTGGATTATTGTACAATATAAGCTCTCTGCAAGTATCTAAGCCACTTAAAAAAAACCAAAACTTTAAAACAGGAAAGCTAAGAACTAGAAAAATAAACAGGGAAGAACAAATATATCTTATATTCAAAGTGGTATTTTTCACTTAAATACACATGAAAACTATATATTGCTCAAAGGTCTCATTGGAGTTTCACGGACAGGTTAACTAGGAAAGCACATGTGCATAAGAAAAAGTATCCATTGTGGCCTTGGTTTTCAGGTTTCACAATCTGAGCAACACTGACATTTAGGGTCAAATAATTCTTTATTGTAGGGGGCTGTCTTGTGCATTATAAGGTGTTTAGCAGCATCCCTGGACTCTACCTATTAGATGCCAATGGCAAGCACCCTACCTGCAAGTTGTAACAACCAAAAAATGTCTCGAGACGTTGCCAAATGTCCCCTGTGGGGGGCGAAATCACCGTGGTTGAGAACCACTGAGAAGAGAGTCTAAAGTTCCATTGTTTCTTAATGTTTATTTTTTTTGAGGGGGGATTATAAGGAAAGGGGAATGTTTATTTATGGAAATTATACACAAAATAACCAAATATAATCTGTACTGTATGTACCAGCTAAGCACATATTACCAAAAAGAAGAAAGGCTATGTCAAGATCTGTTGGGTGAACTGTTCACCAGGTTACACCAGGAATTAGAAAGGCAACTCCATTAACTAGCATGTGTGCTTACTTTCTTGAATGCTACATTCTTACATGCTTACCTCTCTTTGCAAAACAGAAAAAAATTCATAGGTCTGACACAACACTGTGTACAACTGATACTGATGATACTTTCTTCACAAATCCTCATCAAATAAACTCTGCATTATGCTGGGTACCAATTTACAGAACTGTCAGATTTAACAGATGGTTAGAAATGAAACTTCTCTAGGTTTTAGGTTCTGGATAAAAAAATCTTCACATTTATGCATATACATATATGTGTATGTGCATGTATACATTTGAAATCCCAATGCAATCACATTTTGGAAATATCAGTACCAAATTAAATATTGCCGTATTATTTAACTGGCATAACTCAGGATCCTGTCAAATTTACTCAAGTTATTGGGGAGAGGATTAGTTTGTCATTTTTGTAGTAACTCTACTGTAATGCTATTATTCTCTAAGTCTAGAGCAGCACAAAATCTCTTTAAAAATATTATTTTAGGATACTGTACAATATTAGCAGTTGGAATAAATGTCCTATAATCAAACTAAGTATGCTATTTGCACATGAAAATGTTGTTTCTCTTTTTTTTTTTTTTTTGGCAATTTCACTATTTGACAATCATAAACCACAAGGGGGAAAAAGAGGGAAAAATAGACTAATTGGGGGACTGAACTCAACATCACTTGCTGCATAGTTGCAATTCATTTGTTGGGAAAAATTAAAATTAGAAGTTCTTGAAAACCATAAGTAAGTTTGATTTACTACTGATAATACAGGCATGAAGAGAAGAATGCCCCATAATTTGACAGAAGGAACGTGAGTGAAGGGGCACAATTCCCCCAACCAGCAGAGGCCATTGGCACTACGGAACAAAAACCAGAACCAATTTCTGGCAGGCCCCACAGTTTGTTTTCTCCTTCTTCCTACATCTCTGGCTCTTTTTTACCACATGGGCAGCCTTTATTTTCAAATTTCCAAGCTTCATCCACAAAACATAGCACTTTACCCTGCACTAATTCCCCTGTCCATCAACATTGCCTAAAGTCCACTATTGAGCTTTCTTCTCCAGCCTACAGGACTTCTAAGATAAAGGCTCCATCTACATAAGAGTAGAAATAGGAATTCCTAACAATCTGGGAACTACCCATGCCTGAAAAAGAGCTGGAGCCACTATGATTGTAGACCAGGCTGTACTACAACTCCTGGCTCTGCTCAAAAACTAACCTATAATAGGCTCTGGGACCATGATAACTAGTGAAGCATCTGGATAAGTAGACAGGCCCTTGAGGCCACAGTTCACCCAGTATGACAAACTATATTTTTCAAAGATAGCTGCCACGACGCATCCCATCTTACCTGCCTTTTCTTACAGTATGACATTGTCACTCTTCCTATCAAGTGGTAGAGTCTATGTCACCTCCTCTGAATCTGAGTGGCTTTTCATTACTACCTCAACAAACAAAATATGGCCAAAGTGACACTATGTTAGTCTCCAAGCCCAGAGCTTAAGAAACTAACAGTTCCCACATCCTGACTCTTGGGAGGCTCATTTTTGGCATCCAACCACCATGCTGTGAGGAAACCTAGTCCACATGGAAAAGCCACCTGTGGTTATTCTGGCCAAACATCTCAGCTGACATCCCAGCCAACAGCCAGCATCAACCACCAGCTATGTGAGTACAGACACCTCCAGAGGAGATCGGAGTCACTCTAGTCTTGGAGTCTTTCCAGTGGAGCCCTCAGACACCCTGGAGCACTAACTATCGGTCCCTGCTGTGTCTTCTCTGAAGTTCTGACCCACAGAGTTCTAATAAGATAACTGTTTTTGCTATCGAGTTTTGGTATTAGATAACATACATCCAGTGTAACCACTGTCCTAGGCAGAGTAGATTTGGTAACTCATTCACAAAAACAAAATGGTTATAGTACTTCACACTAGTTTTGCAGTAACATAATCTGGATGATCATCATTGGGCGACAAATCTCTAAGGCAGAAGTAGACAGTGGAACAACTAAATTTTAAAGGCACATGATTTGAGAAATATGATATAATAGGATAGTAGGACAGTCTCGGCTCTGACACAAACTGGCTATGTGGCTTTTAATTCATATATTTATCTATTCAGCAAGTACTTATTGATTGCCCATGAAATGCTAGGGGCTGAAAATTCAACAGTGAACAGCTTTTTCACAAAACTTTAAGAGCCAGATAATAATTTCATTTATATAAAATGATTTCAACCCATGTTAAATGCTCTGAAGACAAAAAAACATTATAGAAGGTCAATGGAGGTAGGATTTGTATGCTCCTTTACATAAGACGATATAGCAGTTTTAAAACAAGAATCCAAATTCTTTGATACACCTCTCATTGAGAGGTAGAGTCTGTATCTCTTTGACTTGAAAACAGGATGACTTATGATTGTTTCAACCAAGGAGTAGCATAAAAGTGACAACACGCTCCAATGCTCGGTTGGAAAGACCACGTAGCTTCCATCTCATTTACTGGAACATTCACTCTGGAAGTTCTTTTGTAATAAGTCTGGCTACTCTGAGGCCACTATGCTAAAAGGAAGCCCAGAGGCTACTTGTAGGAACTCCACGCAACAATCTTAGCTCATTCCAGCCCTGACATGAGTCAGACATGTGAGTGAAGAAGCCTCCAGCTTTTAGCACCCAGCCATTCAACTGTCCAAGCTTTCCCAGCCAAAGGCTCAGGCACAGTGCAGAGAAAAACCATATCTACTATGCCCTTTCCAAATTCTTGACTTACAGAACCTGTGAACATAATAAAATGGTTGTCATTTTATAACACCAAAGTGTGGCATCGTTTGTTGCACAGCCATGGATAACTGGAGCATATGGTAAGGAAAAGACCACTATAAGAAAGTAGCATTTGTTCTGAGACCTAATGCTATGAAAGAGCCAGGCTCATGAGGATGTGAGGGAAAAGGTACCCCAAAAAGGAGAAGATCAAGTACCAGTCCCTAAAGCAGGAAGGAACATGTTGGTATGAGATAAGTCAATTAGATGCACAAAGGCTAGATAATGGAGAGTTTTGTAAGCCTCGATGAGTTATTTAGAAATTATGTTGGGTATACGAAGAAGCCACTGTAGTCCTTTAAGTAGGGCAGTTTTTCAAAGATCCCTCTGGCCCCGTTCTCTGGCTGCTGTGTGTTTCTTCATGTTGAATGGAGAAACTGAAATAAATCCTATGGTTCCTTTAGATCTACCATGCAGATAATCAGTGTTTTTCAAATTGGGACTCTAGAAAATCCCTGTGCTCTCTATAACATATTTATCTTGTATTTCCACAAAATTAAGTAATCTTTTAAAATTAATGCTTATTTGTGTTCATCAGAATGACTTCCTCCTAAATGAATACACAATTTTAAAGCCTGTGTTTACATGTATGCTTTCCACTCAAAGGCTAATGAGAAAGGAACACAATCTCTCTCTCTCTCGCTGACACATATATATATATATGTGAATGCTGCATTCACACCAAATGAGGGCCAAAGCTACAATAAGCTCTGCTAAAGAAAGTTTTACAGCAGTTCAAACAGGAGGAAATGGTGGAAGAACTGAGTCATCACACCATCCACAGAACAGGCAAGTCACAATTAAATAGATCTGTTTCAAAGCAGACAGTACCAAATTCTTGCTATAAGCAGAAATTTACATTCAAGTAAACATCAGGTGACATACTGTATTCTTAATCTGTATTTTAATCAGTTATATAGTTTTGATTATATTTAACTTATAAAACTGCCTCAGTTTTATAATTATATAGTAGCTATAAGCATAATGGTGTCCAAGTCTCTACAGTCAAAATATAACAAAATGTTTTCACTAATAATAGTGACTATTAATTGGTGACATTCACGTCATACAATAAATACATGTTACATGCACTTTCATGAACATTTTCCTGAATAAACTTGAGATCCCAGCTGACCCACACCAATTATATGAAGTTAATATAAACAGAGACAACTGAGGTGAATCATCAGTAAAAATTTAAAAACCAGCAGTTAAGTTATTTTGAAATAATTCTGTGTTTTAAGGAACAATCTCTTCTTCCAATGCTGTCTTTACTCAACTAAACCCTTTTCATTCTTCAAACTCTAATTCAAGCACCACTTCCCTGTATGAACATCTCAGGTCACTGCAGCCCAAACTCCTTCAAGCATTCCTCCACATGCTGCTTGACATGATAGCCATTTTGTGCATACATCTTGTGGCTAAGATAGATGATGATATGATAATGGAAGTGGTGGTGGCGGTATGCTAAAGATGAGGACAACAATGGCAGCAGCTATCAATTACTAAGTGATAATTTATGTTTCAATGACAAAATTCACTCTCCATAGTACTCTTATGAGGTAGATAAATATAATCTCTACTTTACAGATAAGGAAATTGAGGTAACAGAAATTACACAATGTTCTCAAGTCCACAAAGGTAACAAATGAATGAGCTAGAATTGTCACGTTCTGGTGGTCTGTTTTGTAACAGTAGTATTAATCAAAGCATAGGCCTTTGAAAACTCAAGTGATTTCAGAATTACAGGGGGATGTGAAAGCTAGGTAAAAATTCTTATGAATCCCAAATTACATTAAAATCCCAGAGAGATGGGCTTGAGAATCTATTAACAACCTTCCCAAGTATATTTTCACATTCACTGAAGATTAAACAGGCTGTAAACAGTGCTATTTTGTCCCATCTAGATTATGGCATTTCTGAGAATATGGACAATTTATACAGTATTTCCTTGTCTAAATAATATAGTACTATACTTTCAAAATAGTAAGAGCTCAATGCATGCTGGTTATCATACCTTTTATACTGACATAAATAAAAATAAACCGTTATTTAAATTCTGTATTTGTTAAAATCTAGAAGTCTAATTATACCACAAATAAATTTCATAAAACATAGTCCCCCATTCTTTAGTATGCCTAGATTTACCTACCTTATAAAAAACTAATTTCTATGGTTTTCAAGGACTTTTTAAGTAGAAGGATTTCTTCTTGTTAGGTACAGAGACTGCAGAACAGGACAGACAGAGAAGGATGGTAGTAACATTGAAAGCTGTAAAGAAAGTGAAAGAACCAAAGACCTCTTGGGTGGTCCCTGGAATTGTCTCTCAAAGTTCTTTTCTGCAAGAGAAGCAGAGGCCAAGCTGGAATGCTCACAAAGCCATAGCGTATTTTTACTGGTTCCATCTAGCTCTAGAGTTTTATGATTCAATGAGGTGGGTGGTGAGTTAAGCTGCTGTCTTCCCACAGACATTTGTTTGTGGCCATCAGGACAAATCTGGGGAAGCTCAATTAACACATGTCTGACCTTGGTCAAGTCATAATTCCTCAAAAAACATCTGCAATATCATGACCTACCAGAAAATTCCAAGCAAAGGTTAGCTGCTGGCAATAAAAGGTGTGAATGCTTTATTCTGCAGCATTTTTTTTTGTCTTCTTTTATTTTGTTTAACCAATGATTCTAAGCCATATTAAATAAAGTTTCATATTAAATAACCATACTAGGAACCTAACCAATGATTCTAACTAAATTAAAATCTCTGAGTTAAGATGTTTTCTTTGGTATCTAAAAAGAAAGGAAATGTTTCCAAATCAAATCACCCTTAAATGCCTATTTGACTAGTAACTGATGAAATTTAGGGTGATGAACACATTTGGTTAATGAAGTTCACCACAAAACCTAACACAGTTGAGTCCTATTTCTGGATTCTCTGAACCCACATGATTGCCATCTTTGTTGCAACAAGAGAGACTGGGTTATAAATGAGACACTGAGCTTTTGTCAGAAAAACATAAATGCAATGATATGCCAGGCCCTCACACTGCTAACCAAAGGCCCCTTGTACCAAGAATCATCACTGAGCATGTTTCTTGAATTTTAACTATACCAACATTTCAAAGTTTGAAAAAAGTAAACTTTATATACTATCCTATATCTTACTGATTGCATAAAGTATAAGATAAATCAAGGTGATTCAATGATGACTGATGAAAACTTGGTAGGTTTGCCAGTTAAACTCAGCAGGAAACAATGCATCATAATGCAGATTCACCTTTTTTCAAAGAAGGATATCACAATCTCTATTAAAAAAAAAAATGTTGCTTTGCAGAGGTATTACCATCCCACCAAGGGGCCCCTAATTCATAAATGAAATATTGTGTCACCTAATGTCAAAGCTAAAATGTTTTGTTATACTTAGCTTTTTTATAAGATAAATGACTCTCCCACAGTTACAAGATGTTAATTTAAAAAATATTTCCCCAATCTGATTTTAAACTACTTAAGAGTAAAGAACACACCTTTTATCTCTTATTTCATACAGTACCTAGCAAAAGGTAATATGCTTGCTGAGTATGCGTTAAATATTTGCTAGATAAATAGATGGATGTGAACTATTCCAGTTTCCAAAGGCAGACAGGACTTTTAAAACAATTTTAAGTATATACTTTCTTTTTATAACTCGCCTAGGGACAAAATTATCATGAAAAGGAAAATTTGCATAAAGTGAGCAAAAATGTGCTCCCTACCCCTTCCCAGCATGCTCTATTCTCATTATCCTGCTTTATTTTCCTCCAGAGCACTTACCACCATCTGACATACTAAATATTTGTATGTGTTTACTGTCTGTCTCCTCACCTCACCCCCATTAGAATGTAAGCTTAGTGAAGGCAAAGATTTGTTTGCTTGTTTCAAGGTTGTATCCCCAGTGCCCAGAACATTCCCTGGGGCACATTAAACATTCAATGAGTATCTGATGAATCCATCTTCAGGGTTCATTACCAGTGTTCCTGTTTCTTCTGGTAGTGTTTTCAGAGCTCTAGTTGTAGAGTGACAAATGAGCTAGTTTTACAGAGAATATATATACACACACACATATACAGACAGATGCATGTAAACGAGAATGATTTCATCCCTCATGAAGTGCTGCTGTCTCAGAGGTGTAATACAGCAGCTACCTGGAAGAGAATGTTTGAAGTCTAGACACAAAAAGGACCCAGAATGGAAGACAATTACCAAAACTGGTCTAAAAGCAAAACTCTCGATAAAAACTAGTCATCGCTAAAGTAAAATCTCTCCAGAGCAGAAATGAAGAACCATTTCGGCACTGACTTAGAAGCTATCACATTACTATGTCCTGCAACAACTGAAGGTATTTCAGGGAAGAGTTGATTCTATTCTGCAGGGAAAAGTGGCTGAAATGCTACTACATTCACTGCATCTTAATCTAATTACTTTTTAAATGTCTGTCTGTTTTGTCAGACTATCAGTTCCTTGTCTACAGGGGCAGCTATGTCTGTTGTCCTGTTTGTTTCCCTCAACTGCTAATTATTTCATAATTTACTATGTGTTATTTTTTTCCCCAAATCTGTCCCCTGCCTATTAGAACATAATAATCATGAGAGTTGAGACACAACAGGGCTGAGCACAACAAATAAATATGTGAACTGAATTCGACACAGAAATCAAGATGCCAGCAAAATTAATCTTCTATCTACAACCTTATTTCAAGACAATTCATTCAGTTTCATATTAAATAACCATACTAGAAACCTAATATGAAGGTAATTAAATAAGCTTCAATTAATCTGTTAGCACTCTGTATCCAAACCAATATTAAAGCTATGCATAACCAGTTATTATAATTATATAAAAGAAGGGCTATAAACATTAGGTGGCAGCAGCAGTACACTGTATTATAATTCTGAAACTGATTTTTTTTCATATATAGAGACCTGACCTAGAAATAGGCTTATACAAACAGCTTCACATATAAAATATACAAAAGGAACTGAAAATACCATAACAAAACATGCAAATAAAATTATCCTTTTGTATTCAGATTTTTCAAATTATTGTTTCTATAAATAAAGTGAGCAGTATCAAAAAGTTTTGGCAATTTCCTATAAATTTATTCAATTTTTGCTGTATCTTGACTCTCTCTTACATTCTACATCCAACTTCCCACCATCCTCACCACACACGCCCTGATGGAAGCCACCCCGATCTTTAACCTGGATCATCACAACAGCTCCTGCCTGCTCTCTGCATCTGTGCCGGCCCTGCCACCCCATCCCTAACCCAGTCTACTCTCTCTCCACGTGGTAGCTAGAGGGATCCTTTAAAATCGTTATATAGCTTACCTCATCCCTCTGCTCAGAACCCTTCCATGGTTTTCCAAATCGGAGAAAGGTTCTACTGTGGTCTTCAGCACCCTTCATGAACAACACCCTATCCCACCACTTCACTCCCACTACTATCCCCCTTGCTCACTCCGGTCCAGCCATGCTGTACTAGTCCTTCATCAGATCAGTCGGCTCCACCTAATGACCTCTGCATTTGTTGTTCTCTCTTCCTCACCTTAAACGACACTCAATCAGTTAGACTTTCTCTCACCATCACCCTATATAAAACAACAATCCTCCTTCACTGCTTCATTTTTCTCCACATCACTCATCAGCATCTGACATACTTTATTATTTTATGCACTTACTTTTTCACTGTCTTCTCTACTAGAGCTTAAAATCCACAACAATCAAGATTTCAGTCTGTTTTCTTCATTGCTTTATTCCCAAATCCTTAAACGGTGAGTGGTAAATAGCAGCACTCAAATATCTGTGAGCAAATGACTCCTCTTATCGAGTAAGTGCATAGCAATAGTCCTATAGCTGTTGCTTGCTCAAGACAAAAGACTACATTAAAAGTTCAAGACATTCATTATTTACTACTTTGTAAGTTCAAGTATGCACAATTCATATATGTGTGGTATAAAAATAGTGACACTTTTATATTTTAAAGTCAAATGTGTTAAAGTGACCATCATATGTTAGAATTATGTTAGTATTATTCAATGTCTTTGGCTATTAGAATTGCAAGCAACCAAGCTCTTCCTTATATTCAAATCAAACAGGTGAATTCAAAATTGCCTGTTGCATTTTATCTTATCTACTGACAAGCTTTGTAAGTTCAGACTGCTGGCTTCAGAAAGAGAAAGAATTACAGGTTTGCTCTCAGCCAAATGACTCTATAATCGGTGTTGATTGCTTAATTCTGAACTACATCAGTAGCTAACCACTGATTATGAAATGCCCAGATTTAGTATATTTTCTTTACTGTTTACATACTGTAGAATAAACATTTGGGCAAGAGACAGAGATACTAAAGGACTTCAAAAATATAGTATACCTCTAAAATTCTCACACGTCCTTTGTCAGGATGATTAGTATTATAGTTAACCTCCTAAAAAGTGACTTATGAAGTATTTAAACTAAACACATTGTGAGAAACCCATCACTGCCATTTTTTTTTAAAAGCTGGTCTTGAAATTAAGCAATCCTCCTGCATCAGCCTCCTAAGCAGCTAAAACTACAGGTGTGCTGCCTGGCTTACTGTCACTTCTTAATTGCATTATGTGGTGAGGGCATTTTTTTTTCCCACAGTATACTTACAACACATGCTCCAAAGAAAAATTTACAAAATTGCTTGGAAAAGATTCTTGGTTTTACTTTGTTTTGTTCTTTTTTTTTTTTTTAATTGGGGGGGTGCCCTTGTGAAGAGAAATTTCAGAGTTTAACATACACTGAATGTTTTTTTCTTCCCCTGGTGTCAAACTAAATGAGGCCACATGCTACTCTGCCACATCAGTACACATAGAAAGAAAATTATCATGCCATATTTTATGCACACAACAAATGAAATATAATACAATAGTATTTCTTGTAAAATATTTCTAATTAAAAATAAATTATGATTGATTACCAGAGCCACAGAAATTTAGGCATATCCTTGCTTCTTGAAAGTCTACTTAGAAAGTTACCAATTATAAATGGATGTGTTCCAAAATTTCATTTTAACTCACAAGTTTGGAATCCAAAAATTTGTTCTCCCACAGGAATAACGTTACATACAATAGTTAGGTTCCTGGCTTGTCCACAGTAGCTGACATCACCTTAATTTACACTTCCTCTCAGAGGTGACTTGCCTCCATTATTCTCTGGGACTCCATTCTTCCAAAATGTTTCAATCAAATTGTGCACTAATTGACTTGTGGCCGAAGCTAGATAAATAACCATCATGCTTGCTGTATGTCACTAGGAAAACAAGCAAACTACAGAGCAAAGCAAGAAAGTTAGAACAACTGAGAATACTCATGTCTCTAGAGAAGACTGGACTTTACTAAGGTATTCATATTCATAGATAGGATATTCAAATTACAACTCCTAAACCATGTAAAATGAGTACACAAAAACTATTTCCAAGCAAGAAGAAAATCAGAGCAATTTGTACCTTTATAAAAACAGGTTATGGATTGGCTAAAAGAGACCGCACACATACACCTCCTTCAAATCCCCAATTATTTAGCCACTGCTACAGAACTTAATAGAGGCCAGGTGGTTACACAGAGTCACAGAACAGGCACATATGCAGCTTATCTTTGCTTGGCTTTTCCTTTGTCCCTGGGTTCCCCATGAGGCACACGAGGAAAGGTCCTGACTAAGCAGAGAAATTCTTGCTATTTCACTGCCCCAAAGGTTTAATTCACCACTCAGAAGTACTCACACCACTAAGCCATGTGACTCCATTTAAAGGTATGTCTGACAACAAACTCTCCCAATTCCTAAATCAAACTTAGTCATCACCAAGGAAGTCCACAGCCTCATTTAGGATAAAAAAGTCAAGTTGGTACCCAATTACTCCTGAAATTTCCCTATATCCTGTCCTCCAAAGAGCCCAGCTCCCAACAGACCATGCCTGACAGTGATTTCAGATCCCATTTCTGAAATGCTGCATGATTCCAAACAAAGATTAGTCTGAGGATCTTTATCCCCAATCTATTTCCTCTCGAGAAGACTCCACCAAAGAGAAAGGCTACCCCCAAAACAAGGAATTTTTGCTCAAAGCATCCACAATATAAATTCTGCATGTTAATGGTCAATCAATTTGGCTAATACAACTAATAGTTCTTCTAGTATAACTTTCACTATGAATTCATACTATGTTCTCTAAAGTTCCAACTACTTCGTGTGGAGACTTTTAATGGTTAACTGATATAATATGTAAAGGTGCTAAAAAGAATGTCTCTGGCAGGGAGTAAATGTTCCATAAAAGTTTGTGGGTTTTGTTTTCCCTGAAGTAAGTAGTCTGTGTACTAAATGTGATATGCAAGAAGCAATAAGCAACCTCGGACTGTTATACATTAAGATATCTAAGAGATTAAATTATTTGCTATCTAATAATCAACATCTATGCTAGACTGCTTCAAGTTGCACTTCACGGCATCCCTGTAGCGTTTCTGCCCCCTGGTTGCTCCACTTAATTCATCCCACACCACTTAGTAAGGTAATTACATGTATCTGAGCATCTAACAAAACAGCATTTCAGTTTTCACATAACTCTGCTGTCAGTACACTAACTTCATATTATTTTTCTATTTTTTCCTATGCTCATTTAAATAAAACTGGCTTAGCAACATCATCTCCTTCAGATTAACAAATTAATATCTGCCTGATACCAAACGGGGTAGACAAACTTTTAGAGGACAAACTGCTCTTTGAAGGGAATGGAGACTTTAGTTCTTCTACATCTATCTACTGTTTGACAAGGCAATGCTAATGTCAATCAAACCAACGATAGTTCTAAATGGCAGATGGAAATCTTTAACAAGGAATTCTGACACTTAACCTCCATGCACAAAACTATATATCCTTAAGAAAAGGACTCCATGGTGTGCATACAAAGATTTACTCATCACAGGCTGAAAAACAACCAGGAACAGATTTTCTGGAACTGAGTCCAGGACACGTGGATGCTTGGTCTAGCTCATCTTTAAAGGTCCCTTCCAGTACTGAGATTCTATGCTCTCTCCTACTGCTATATGGTTGTCAAAGTCAATGGCATATAGTAGTTCCTGAGTAGCTGCTTCAAGTACTTTTTTAGCCTAAACCTAATAAGGTTTAAAAAAAAAAAAAAAATTCCCACATAAAATAACTTGCTTTAACAGCATGTTCCAGGTTTTCTGCAATAGCTAAACAGATCAAACAAATAAGAAAAATCTAATTTTCTATTTGTGACAAAGTTTTAAAATCTAGCTAGCAAGAACACTCTAAATATTGATAAAATGTTCTAAATAGCCTTAACTCAAGAAGAGAGGCAAGAGTCTAAGTATAGACAAAAAAGTATCAAATATCTTACAACAAAAACAATTATCTCATAAATATTTATGGTAGGCCTACTATGCACAAAAAGGTATTATTGGAGATACAAGAATAATAAATATAGCCCTGGGCCCACTGCCTCTGAGAAGACAAGACATATGTCCATTTAACCAAAATTCAAAAAGTATTTACTATGCCAACTCTGTGCTTATAAGAGTGGCTAATCCAGTGTACTACATAGTCAGGTTGTGACAAAAACTAAGCAAAGATGGTCAACCTAAAACTTATCAAAAATAGCTTCTTTCCTTTTCCTATTACAAATGACAAGGATACCCATGTTCTGAAACCCTAATATCACTTAATCATTTTACATACTTAAAAAATAGCACCTGACTTCACTATCCTTGTCTAATTTGGCAACAATTTCTAATTTGGGGGGGTCTAATTTCTTAGATCCCCTAATACTGGGTGTAAGAATCTCATGTTCTTCATAGCATGGCTGCATTGCTGAGATTGAAACTTAAGAGAAATAATTAGATAGTTCTATATAACAGACTCTCCACATCATCAGTAATTTTTATCAGTGGCAACAAAAAGTAAAACAAAATTTCACTGTTATCCTTGCCAAATACAACTAATGTAAAAGGTATGGTGAAATATGTCCAATACCTATAAACATGCCTCTGGGCAACAATGCAGTCTTTGGCTTATAAGCGACCTGAAGAAGGCATCTTGCATTAGCAACTCTGCTACAGAAATCCTGACAGCATGATATGCAAACACTGAAGATTTCTTTCTAGGCTTTAAAAGAATTCATCCTTAATATATCAAACTGTAATTTTGTTACCTTTAAAGAGGAATGGTGGGGTTCTTACACACTTTTTACAATATTCATTCTTGTACTGTTCAAATATTTTTTATACTGTGAGAATGTGTTAATTTTGTAGTCCAAAAATGCTAATCCCTTAATCTAAGAAACAACCCTATTAATATCATGAGTATTGGATAACATGAAATTATTAAACATATTATTAAAAGATGGATTTTTTCCCAACCAGCTAGGAATGATTTGATGTTAAAGTCACTAATTTCCATTTATTCATGTACATATACATACACATATATACATGTATTTATTTATTCATACAAAAGTTCAAAAGAAGATCAACAAAATTCAAGTATTTCCTGACTTTCTCACTTAGTGTGCCAATACACCACTCAACCCTCTCCCCTACAATTATATTTTGTTTTTAAACAAAGAGCAAGTACTAAATACATTCTTTGGAACTACGCAAAACCATATATTAAAATTGTTTACATAACTAGTGGTAGTGAACTTTATAAATGTATATATTTCTCTCTTACAAAATGAGGAGAGCTAGTGCAGATGGCTCAAAAAAGAAAAAGATGCAATAAAGTTTGAAAAACTTTTCTGTCAATGACAAAGTAGTGGTTTACACAGTAATCACCTAAAGATACAAATCCCAGAAGCGATGTGTCAAGGTGACAATCTATACTAAAAATTTTTTAAGTTTGAGAAAAAATGTAGTTTATATCTTCCTAAAGAAAGCAGGCCTTGCTTTGAGAAGATGGGGTATTGGATACACTGTTCACCTAACCAATCAATATCCACACTTTCAAATTTTTGACTTATCTTCAATTTCTCATCTAGATTTATTCCTCAGTATTGCCTTTGATCCATTCTTCTCACCACTTCCCAAGTTACCTTGCTAAAACACAACTCTGATCATGTTTTAAAATCTTCACTGCCTAAAACAGTCTAATGACCTTAGAATTATACTTTTTTGTCCTGCCTACTTGTTTAGTTTTCTCTGTAAGCTTCCTTTTATTTGTTCCTACTCAATAACAACTCGCCGTCTGGGATACTTTGAACATACCTGTATTCATACCCTTGCTCATGCACTGGATGTACCATGTGTCTAGAATAGGTTATGCTGCTTCCATCTCTGCTTATTACTATGCCACGTTTTCCACAAAACTGCCCTCATATCCCCCCCAAGTTAATTAATTTCCCTCTTCCCTGACTCAAGGCATTCTTGATTATGTTTTTGTTACAAAATTTCTCATCTTATAGTTAGCAATATACAAGTCTACTAGATTATAGACTTATCGGAAGCTGCCCAGAGCTCAGCAATTATCCCCTATTGTTAAATATACTCCCCCAACAAATCTAGAAAAGAATTATGCATGTTTTAGATAATCAATAAATATGTCTGATTTATTCACCACATCTCCCATCTGTGAAGCATGCTTCCCACATTTTTGCTTTTTAAATCTCATTTAACAAAGAGGCTGGCTATGAAGAAGAGCCCAGACTATGTCCAAGAAGTCAAATGGTTTATAACTAAACAAGCAAACAACTTAAAGAACGGTATCTGGTATTTGTGACAGAAGTTTCTTACATGTCATCTACATGACAAATCCCCCCACAATATTATACCAGGCCTTGAAGGGTGGGTTACATTTAGAATAAGGAAACAGGAAGATTAAGGAGAGATGAAGAATACAGATGACCCAACCAGAGGAAATAACATGAATAAAGATCGAGAAAATAGAGTTAGGCATTGAGAATGGTTTGACTAGAGACAAGTGAGTGGGATGTTACATTCCTTTCACATGTCCCCACAGTGACTAAAGCTTGCTGGCAATCAAAAATATTTGATAAATGATAAAATAACATTTAAAAAAGGGGGGATTGAGGGAGGGAAGGAAGAGGGAGAGGAAAAAAAGGGAGAGAAAGAAGAATGACATTTCTTTCACTTTGGCCATAATTACATTTGTTTAATTCATTAACTACAGTAGTGATATAAACGAATTCCCTTGAATTGGATCAAATACAAAACAAAACCCAAGTACATACATTTAATAAATGCACACAAGGAGAGATTTAGCTGTCAAAAGAATGGCTCTAATTGCAAGAATCTCTGCAAAGACCTAACTGGAATCAGAGCTGACGTTGAGATTGCTGCAATACCAGTATGGCCCTAAGCCAAATCTCTTTTCCGGCTGACCATGCAGGCTGTGTCACTGGACATTAACTTCACACAACATGCAACAAGCCACCAAGTATCTAGTCTGCTTGTGTCTGCCTAAGGCCAGAGCCTACCTTCCCTTATAGTAGCTCCAACTTACCAACATACTCAAATTTTATTACAAAAAAGTCTTTGGAAGCAAATTCAAGAAGGCAAAAAAAGAAGTCATTTCTACTCTTCTTGTTAACATCTAGATGCCATAATTTAGTAAACCGAATTTCTATAATGAATGAGGTGAGAAAGCTGTAAACCCCTGGCTGGCATTCTAAACCTCCCACAACTAGGTCCGAGCATCCATTCTGGTCTAGTTTCCTACTGCTCCTCTGATGCACCTCTATTCTCCAGCTACACTTCACTGACTGCTCCTATACAAGCTCCTCTAACATTTAGAATCATCTATTGTTTCTCTAAGCTCCCACATAATTCAGGCATACCACTCTCACAACTGGCATTTCCTAACTTTTATTGTTATCTGCTTGTAGGACTCCGAAGCCAGAAAACAGTGAAAACTTATTTTTATTGATGGACACTCTAGAATTATGGAAAGACATAAGCTTTGGAAATTAGGTAAATCCAGATTTGAAACCCAGATCTACTACTTCCTGGCTGTGTGACCTCAGATAGATCATTTCATTTTCTCAATCCAAGTTTCTTATTTTGTAAATGCAATCTACAACATATCGCTACCAGTTGTTCTCCAAATCAGAGCTATTGTACACAATGCACCTAACACTATGCTAGGCCCATAGTAGGGACTCAACACATGATTGCTATTATTATCATTGAACTTTGTACCCCCTTCCATCTCACATGTCACAAGTCTATCACATCACCTTATTGCTAAAAAATGAGAAGATTTCAGAGGACTAGAAGATCAAGGCGAAAAATGAGAAAACTAAAGTTATAGAGAATAAACTAGGTCCGTAATTTAAGTTTCATCTTAACCAGGCTTGCTAGCAACCAAAATCACTTGGGGGAAAAATATTTAGTTATAACATTCTGTTATTGAAAAGACATGTGTATAAAAGGTCTTCTTGAAAAAGTCAATTTTCATATATAATTGGTTAACAGATCAAAGATGTGTTAAGTTACTATAGAAATGTCAGAACTGTTAAATGCTTTAAATGAAAACGTTTCTTCATGTCCTACCTTTAAATTGCTTCCTCGATGAAAAAGAAAATGATTGTAAAAGGTATCATGAAGAAACTCCATTAGCACAGAGTTAGGACAGAGAATTAACAAAAAACGTATATAATGGAACTCCTTTGTTACATTGATTTTGGAATAAAACACAGTGCAAACTGTATTACATATGGCCTTTTAAAAATGTGGGTGTGATGGATCCTACGGAGTAGCTGAAATTGAGCAACAAGAAGTTAGATTACAACAGACCTAACTACAGGAATAAATCTATAGCAAGTTTTAAAAAAATCAGAATTAACCGTAATGTCAGAAAGTAAAATAATACCATCTGCCTTTAGTGGCTATGGGAACCATGCAAACCAATTGTGTGCCTTACTGTTTTTCATATATTTCACATTTTTCGTAATAGAAGTTAAAAAGAATGAAAAATTTTTTTCAGTCTGCGAAACCTGGATTCCAGTCCAGGTGGACATGTATTACATGGGCACACGTAAATTGCCAAACCTCTCTGAGCCCTGCTCTTCATCTGTTAAACAATGATAGTAACACAAGGCTCAAAGAGTTCTTCGAGAATTAAACTAGCGTGTAACATAATTAGGACAGTGACATCACACAGTAATTATACAATAAACAAGAACTATTATTTTTATTAATGTTCGTGCTGGAAGGTACAACAACCTAGTTAAAGATTCTTACTTTCTCACTATAAGTTCACTGTATACAAAACTTCCTTTTCTTCCTGTATTAACAGGAAGAAAAGATCACTCACCTTTCTCCAGTCCACTTTGCCAAGAAGACTATGGTGGCCGCTAAAAGCCACAACATGGAACAAAAGAAGAAGGAAGCCAGAGTGCCAACTCCATCAGCAAGAGAAGGCACAAAGTGCAGTCTAACAGCAACCACAAATCCACACCACCACCACTAACTGCAGAGTCTTAAGAGAACAGGAAGCAATCAATTTCTATAATAGCAATAAGCAGATATATGCCATTAACAACAAAAACCAGTTGATACCACATACGACACAGAATTAAAGTCAAGAGTTGTATACCCTTAAAGGCCAAAAGCAAGTTAAATTCACTCTCCTAGAAGAAATAATGGCCAGTATTCCAATGGTACCTCCACAAAGGAAGCAAATGATTCCTCTCCTCTTGAAAGAAAGACTAGATGCAAATATATACACACCTGCTTCCATTTTAACCCATTCTCCTTACTGCAGGAAATTTTGTAAGCAAACAGAAAATCCTTCTAACTTCGAAATACAAAGAGTATGTTTGGCTTAAATCTTCCTTTTCTGCTTAGAATATATTTTCTCATAAGCACACAAAAGCCTTACTGACACCATGGCCTCATGGGTTCTTCCCATTCCCAAAGTGCAAACATTCAGATAAAAATAAGAAACAAATAACTCCTTCATTAAAAATAGAAAATAGAAAAGGCCCTAATGCATATACACATATCAGTGTCAGTGAAAGGAAAACTACTGAATAGTAGGTATAACAATAATAAAAATCACAGCTGCCTAGAACATTGCAATTATAGGAATAGCACAAATAGTGATGATAACATTAAAAACAGCTTATACTTATTGAATTTCCTATGAGCTAAGTGCTATGATAACTGATTCCCACGTGTTAACTGCAGTGGTCCCCAACCTTTTTGGCATGAGAGAATGGTTTTGTGGGAAACAATTTTTCCGTGGACAAAGGAGAGGTGGGGGGATATGGTTTTGGGATGATTCAAACGCATTACATTTATTGTGCAGTCAAATCTCTTTGCTAATGATAACCTGTATTTGCATCCACTCCCCAGTGCTAGCATCACCGCCTCAGCTTCACCTCTGATCATCAAGCGTTAGATTTTCATAATGAGGACACAAGCTGGATTCCTCACATGTGTGGTTTACAGTAGGGTTTGTGCTCCTCTGAGAAATTAATGCCCCTGCTGATGCTGATCTGACAGGAGGTGGAGCTTATGTGGTGATGTGAGTGATGCTGAGCATGAGATGGAAGGTGCACACTGAGGATGAAAAAGCAAGAAGATTCTTGACACCATGAAACTACCATAATAGTCTGGGGCTATATGCCCTCAAATAAGAGAGCATTTAAGCCGCTGTTATTATAAAAGAACCTTTTCATCCTTACCGTTATGATATTTCTCATACCTAAATGTTCTTCCCTTCATGAACCAACCTGTGCTATGCCTTTCATAATACTCACTATACTAGTAATTATTTACTTACTATATTTGTTCCCCAAGAGATACGCTGAGGACAGGGACTATGTCTTCATAAATGCATCCTCTGCATCAGTAGTGTCTACTATACATTTGAGAAAAAGAACAAGTTACATGAATCTGTCAGCACTCCAGTCCCTGTTAATCTTCCTCTTTCCTACAGTCCCAAAGAACCTATGCTCTATACCATATGCAAGTCTATCAGTAGAATACTATTCTTTCCTCGTGCAACTATTTTGTATAATTCCGCTCTTCTCAATGTACCTGAACTCCTTGAATGCAAAAGCACTATGCATTCTAGCACCAGTTTTACAGTAAGCACACAAACACCTGTTGCATGGTGAAGTCAGTCCTTGCAAAGGTAAATAAACCAATATTTTCCCTACAATACCTAATCCTATAGGGCAAACATTATGGTGCTTTCGCAATTCCCGCAAAGATAACCTTTTATTCTCTTCAAACTGTACTTCAAGAGAAAAGGGTAAAACTCCCACTGTGTTTTTAAAGATACACTGTAAACAAAGCCCTTAGTATCTGAGTATAAAGTTAGTGTGATTTAGTTGTCACAACTATTGGAAAATAAATACATAAAGTCAGTGTGAGGCAAGTCCCTCACACCAGGAGAGTAGAAGCAAAGAGGCAACTGGGTATTATGTACGGGATGGAGCTGACAGCTGGCAGGACCAGAATATTTTTTGACTGACATGTTCTGACTAGAAGACAGTCCAGAGTAAAAAACAACTTAGCTATCAAAGGATAAGCAGTGAATGAGTTGTTTAGTGATGCAAGCTGTAGGAATCCAGAACCCAAGCAGGACACTGACGAACATGGGTTCAGAGCAGCAAAATACAAGGAAAAAACATCCAGTAAACCAATTATGCTTATCTATCATTCTATATACCATAAGCCAAGGCAAGAGCTTGTCTCAAAACCTAGGCTGACTTAAACTTGAAATGAAAGGGAAGTGACGGAGCTGGGAGCAGAGATTTGAAATTTACTTTGATATTACCAGTAATGAACTAATTATTAGAATTCTGGATGAAGATTGCTTCTTGAGAACCAGTATATAAACAAATTGCCCTGTTTCAGAAATCCGACTATTTCAATTCAGAGCCAATTTCAGCATGGTATTATTTGTTACTGGAATTTACTGTGTCAGTCACTTTAAATACATTATCTCATTAATAATTTCTATAATCCTATAAAGTAAGTACTATTAATATCTCCCATTGTACAGATGAAGATACCAAGCCACAAAAAGCTAAAGTTAACATCACATGGCTAGGAAGTGGTTCATTTATATTTAAATATTTTGCTATTCTATAACAAACCCAGAAATTTAAAAAGAAGTGGTTCTTGTCCACCAGCAACCTATAGTTCTTAACATCTTATTTCTCTAGGGAAAATGAAAAACACATTCAATTTTAACTTCCTTCAATAACAACTTCAAAAACAAAATCACCACCATAACTTTCTAGGAAAGAATTTTCTTGAGATTTTCTAGATTGTAAAAAGAAGGGCAACATGAAGAGTGAAATATCAACAGTGTATTTATTTGGAAGCGTTTTAAAATAAAATAAATAAATAAATCCTCTTTTCTATGCCATTGAATACAATAGGGTCAAAGTAGAGGCTCTGAGATTATTATGTCCAACAAATGAAGGTCCCAATCTCAGAGTTTATGTAGACATCACAAAAACTGTTTCAATAAAAGCGGTTATTTTAGAACTGGCTGTCTGCCCAGAGAACGCCAGAATACATTCTAACCAAGTGGACAGAAAACAAAGCGGATAGATTTGAATTCCATTTTATATCTAAGAAGGTCTAAATAACACCGCAATACAATTTCCTTTCTCATTACTTTTATATATAATTAGATTTAGGAAGGTAAGCAGGTTATTAAAAAAATTTCTGTAATTCATTTTTTATCACTTTAACTTAGAGTTCACATTCCTACAAACTTTCAACTTGTATTTTAATTGAATTTTGGAGTTTTTAAGGAAAAAGGCCTTAACCACCAATACTGATTTTGTAAGGTGACATCTGTTAAAAGGATATAATAATATTAAAAGACATAAGGATATATTTAAATGTCTAGGAAGAATTAGAAAGGCAGTACTGCGTGAATAAATTTATTCATAGATCATATAAGCACCATCTATATATTTAATTCCATAATAAAGGCTTCTCGTTGCTCTTTAACCTTCAACTTTACACTAACTGATCCTCAAGAGAAAAGAATTACAAATGTGCCACATCCTATCCTCTATTTCAAAGCAGCAGTGTGAAATATAAAGAGTTAATGTGGTCCTAACGATTACTGTACCTTTCATTAAAATTTCATCTCTTTGTCCTATTTAAGGACTTACTACCTGCATCTGACCATGTGGAATCAGTTATGCAGACCCTGTGATTTCTTCTACATGAACATTACTTCACTACTTGCACAGGAACAAAAATGATATAAACTAAGAAATAATTTACACCATGGTTATAGCTGAGTTTTCCAATAATTCTGCTACAATTCAAATCATCAACATACCATCAGGTCAAATTCTATTACGATGCCATAGACAGAAATTTCAAATTTATCACAAAGGAATTTAGAAGTCTTAAATAAGTATTCTTTAACTTATAGTTAATAAACAGTAACTAATTTTTAAGCAGTAAGATCTTTTAACTGTGTTGTTTTTAACATACATTTCAACACTACAGAATGAAACAAACTTAGTCAAAACAATGTATGTGAGCCATGAGGCTTCGTGATAATGGCCAACTCACATTCTTCAAAAGGTTGGAGAGCACTGCAATAGTCACCCCAGAAGCACCACGACACAGCAAGAGACAACAAAGCAAAGCAATGGGAACCTGGTATGAAACTAGACAAGTAGCTTAGCCCCTTTGGGCCTTGGCTCTCATCTGTAGAAGACTAGACTAGATCCTTAGTTTATATAATTTTTAAGCAGAATTCTGGCTACAGGAAAGCCTCTAGTATAAAATGGATAAAAGTGGATGTCTTAGTCCATTTTGTGCTGCTATATCAGAATATGTGAGACTGAGTAACTTACAAAGAAAAGGAATTTATTTCTTATAGTTCTGAAGGCTTGGAAGTCCAAGCTCAAGGGACCCGCATCTAGCAAGGGCCTTCATGCTACATCATCATCATCCCATGGCAGAAGGTACAAGGGCAAAAAAGGCCTGAACTCTCTAGATAACTAACCAACTCCTGAAATAAATATATAATCCATTCATGAGGGCAGAGCACCCATGACCTACCTAATCAACTATTATTAGGTCCCACCTCCTAACACTGTTGCATGGGAGATTCAGTTTCTAGCACATGAACTTTGGGGACACATTCAAACCACAGTAGTGGACTTGTACTGAACTCTCTCCAGTAGTAGCTCCTAAAACAAGTTCTGCAAAGAAAAGAAAGAAAAGGAAGGGAGGGAAGGGAGGAAAGAGGAGACGAGACGGAGACGAGACGGAGAGGAGAGGAGAGGAGAGGAGAGGAGAGAAAACAAGTTCTGGGAGCACATAAGGCCTTAGTGGATCACAATTTGAAAATCTTCAGAGTTTAAATATATATACCTTAACTCTCAAGCACCTTCCAGTATCAACCCTCTAATTCTTTATACTGTGATTAAAATAACACAAAGACCCTGCATTGCTGCTCCAATCGGGAAATGAATAAAGCAATCAAATTCAACAAATATCTACTAGGTGCTGTATCCTGAGGATTAATGACCAATGGGGAAAAGCCCCTCCCCTCAAAAAGAGCCTACAAGATATAGGGGAGACAGATTCAACCAACTAAAACAGAAACAAGTAAAAGTCATTGCGAGTTAAGCAGAGGGTGCTGCTAAAACACATAGGAGGGGCAGCTTACTCACACTGGAAGGTCATGAAAGCCTTCCCAGAATAAATAACATCTATGCTAACAACCCAAATATATATGGCTTGAATATTAAATGACAGTTTTCTACCCTGAATGAATTCCCTCACGTCTAACCACTCCCCCAACCAAGCCTCCTCACTATTCATTCATATGCTCTATCTCTCCTTTACTCACCACACCTTACTGTAACCTCGATCTACTATTCTGATTATAACTAACTAACATGGCCATGTTCATGTGAGTATCCAGATAAGGAGAAATATTAATAACCTTTCAAGTGTTAAGCAAAATGGAGTCACTCATGCTAAATGCCACATAAACTCAAACTCTAAGGAAGCAGAGAGATCCCAAAATAGACCAGTTTTTCTTGAAAAAAAGGAGATTCTAATCTACATGGGTCAGCATAAAAAGGAAGTCCCTCTGCTTTAACCCTTACAAAAAAAGTGACCTGAAGTAATCTCATGTTAACCAATCAGCTTTTTTCCCTATTGTTCTGTTTCCCTGTTCCCACTTTACAAAACCCACTATTCTGCCATAGCCCAGTGGGAGTTCCCATTCTATTTTGCAGAATGAAGGCTATCCACTCACGAATCATGAATAAAAGCCAATTAGATCTATAACTAAATGTGTTCTAATTTTGTCTTTTGACACAAGAGTGAGTAAAAGTGTATATGGAAATATCCACATGGATATGAGTTAAAACAAGAGGGTTAAGGACGGATAAAGCTGCATGGTTATTTATTATATATAAACTCCACCCATGGATTTCCTATTGAGGGTAAGAGCCACTTATGCTCAATATCTTTCAGGTCCAAAGACATTTTAAATTTTTCAGTGTTGTCACATGTCTTCAACTTAACCTAGAAATTATTTAATCAACACTTTGAGAAGAACAGAGTCACTACTAAAGAGTAACTAACTATAAGATTATTTCAGAAGCCACAAAACTCATATATCTCCAAATAATATATATATTATATACAATATAATCTGATCAATTTATTAACCTGACCATCAATGTTTATATACAATTCCTTATAAATTATACTTGTGGGCCAAGTGAACTTTTCAATTCTTCTTTTATCATACCTTAAAATTTTAATTGCTAAAAATTCATGTTCTACTCATCATTAAAAAGTCTTATTCAAGCAAGACCTCTTTAATGCAAAATATATTTCAGAATTTTTTATGACTTGGGACAATAAGACAAGTTTATTTTTACTTAACAAACTGTTTCTTCTCAAATAGTTACAGAATATAAACAAAACTGCCTAATATGCTTACAAAACAAAACAAAAAACAAAGGTTTAGGTATAATAGAGGACACTAGAAGCAGCCATTTACAAATCAATAAGCTAATTATTAATTTTAAAAACTATATCAAATCCAAGATATTCATTAAGTCTATCTTTATAGAAATAAAATTCATGAATAATTGCATTGTTTATAAGGTGAATAATTTTAAAATGTGCTAGGAAAGGTATTTATAAAAATTCATAGTAAAGTTCTTCTAAATAGAAAAGTATACACATATTGCGAGGTATGTACACTATTTGCTTAGACGTGAACTAAACTGAAATTGCATTTTTGAAATTTTGGTAAAACAGACTTTTCCCTAATATAAACTGACCTTCAGTAGTATCTTCAAATTGCTAAGCCTTTACTGGATTAGGGAAATCAAATTCACAGTAATGATATATTTTCAATGCCAAAATATTGAGAGAATAAAATAATATTTTTTAATTCACTGAAGTCATCACATGAAAAAAAGTAGTAAAACTGACAATGTTCTCCTTGGAAGAAAAAGGAAAACATTTTAACTTGCAGTGGGAAGAGATAACCTATCGAACATTTATCAGAAATTTTTACATATTTAAAAAGAAACAGATCCATCCACAGACTCATGAGCTATGACTGAATTCAAATGCTTTAGGCTTGCTCACATCCCAGGTACTTATTTGCTGCTCCTCAAGCATAATGTTTGATCATATCCATATTTCATTCTTTTCTCTTCAGCACTATGTGCCAAGACCAAGTACACATCCAAAAAAAAGAATAGCTTCCTCCCGTATAGTTTCACTTTTCTTATTTCAGAGATAGGCATAAAAATGTATTTAACAATCTCAGATAATTTCACTCATGAGCTAACTCCACCTGCCTATAAACAATTCAACTTCCTCAACCAAAATCGTGTGAAAAAAAGAAAAAAAGCCAACAACAACAAAATGACTTAGGAATAGAGCAATAAAATATGAAAAAGGAACATTTTTTGTTTATTTAACCAACACAGAGGCTGCTGCAGCTGCAAGAGCCTCTTCTGACTGATGTGACATGAGTTGCTCCATTTAAAAACAGATACTCTGAACAGATGGCTATTCAGATAAAGGCTTCAGGCATTATCTCCCACACTCAGCCACATTTGCCAAAGAAGGCACTAGTTTTCTGTTATAGCTTCAGTACAATTACACATAGGGCCACAGATTGACCACTGACGATTATACATAGGACCACAGATTGGGGATTTGTAGCTATAACTGCTAATTGGTGTTACTTTGTCTACCATAATTTTAAGAGTATCACTAGTTACAAAGTAGTACTGCTAGTTACAAAGAATTTAAAATCCGGGTATAGAATCAATTTTACATGTCTGAATTACAGGCTATAGCTGATAGACAATTCAAGAACTACTCTATACTAATAAACCTTTCAAATTATGTTTACTTTTAGTCATTTGTTTATGTCAGAAGCTTTTATCGCCCGAGTAATAATTAGCAAAAAGTGTAGCTGGAATACAAACCAATTAAGGATCATCCTATACTCATGGAAGTTTTTTTGAATCCGTCTTCCTAAAGTACATCACATAATACATAGTTAAGAATATTAGCCTTCATATATCTGCGTTTGGATCGAGTCAGTGTTAATTATCCAACCAAATACAGCAGTCTTCTGCACTAGTGCTGCAGAAAAACTCTGGAGGAATCAACATTCAGAACCCTGACACCAAAACATGACAGAATCTGTCTCCAAGAGAGGAAGGACTGAAGACCCTCTTAGGGTCTGTACAAGACTGAGAAAGGAAGATGAAGCAATGAAAAGGGCATCACCGAATCTTCAGACTACTAGAAGAGTTTTCTGATCAGAATGTCTATGTCTACTTTGACCACATTCACTTCTGCCCACTTTGTACACTGCAGACTGCTAGAGTCCCACCATTTCTGTCTAACTTCCCATACATTCACCTTGGACCTCCACTCCCAAGTCCTGCTTAACATAAGTCACATGGATTCTCCTTGTTCTTAAGTTAAAGACCCAAATCCTTATCATGACCTGGAAGGCCATTCGTGGGTTGGCTATGCCTAGTCTATCCCCATCTACCCTCAGATCAGCCTCACGTGACACGATGTTCCCAGGCGTTCTCTCCACCAGAGCTACGCCGGTCTTCTTTCATTCCCAGAATACACTATGCCTCCTCCTACCAAGAACTGCTGTCCTCTCTGCCATAAAATACTGTCACTCCTCTCTTCGTCTATGTCAATTCTACTTTCTGATAACAGTTCAAACACCACTTCTTCCGATAAAAGTTTCCTAACTTCCTCTTACGTCAAATTCTATTATTGATTGATATATAGAACTACACAGTTCATAATTGTACTTATTAATAGTGGCAATTTTTTTCATTTATTTGTGTGATTTTATTAATGTCTGCCCCGGCCCCCCCAATAACCTAAATCCAAAGACTGCACAGACCAAGTTTGTTTTAACTCACCACTATATTCCCTCGTGCTTACTACAGTGACTGGCACAAACTGGGTACTTGATAAATATTTGCTAAATGAATGAGTAAAGAGATGGATTTAAAAAGTTAACGTGCATCAATCAGCAGAAAAATTTACTACCACATTTTCAGTCACAATCGTACAATTCCTTATTTCCACTAAATTGAAAATCTGTGAAAAGAACTCTATAGGGATCAAGTTTTTCATCCTTTGACTTCAAGCTTGAAGACAAAATTCTTCACACATGACCCCATGAATTTATATCACAAAAATAATAGAGTATTCTAGGTTTAAATCTTTAAAAACCAGACTATGCTTTAGAGATGAAAGATTAAAGATGAGTTTGCAAAGATAAAGGATAGAAAAATGAATTGAAAAGAAAACTCAGACAATAAAGAAACTCCTTGAAGAGAATAAATGTTTTATAAAGAAGAATTCGTTTTAAT
>NW_012154285.1:9629098-9641188 GCF_000956105.1 Propithecus coquereli
GACCTTAACATAAATACCACATGGTAACCATTTAAACTTAGCTACCCTGAAAAAGACTGTGCTACTACCAAGTGGACACTCCAGCGTGCACTTTCTTCACCTAGATTTCTGTTTTCTCGACTTTCTTTTTCATTATTGCTTCACTGTTAACATTTCCTTTTGACATGTATTGATCGTGCTAATAACTATAATACTGACTTTCGTTCCTAGAATTGATAGACTAGATTTTATAAAAATCTATATGAATTGACAAACAAGTTTATTTAATGATGTTCATTCAAAGGAATGACATTTTCTAGATAGCACTTTTTACCACATTTAAAATAATAAAGATAAAATGTTAGCTTTTTTTAAAAAACTTATAAAAATCACTTTAACACTATAATATACCACATACAATTTTCATAAACACATTATTTTCACAGATCATCTAAACTACATGTGCCAATTCTATCACCATCACCTATTGGATCAATCTAATCTTCTTGTGCTCTCTACTATAAGAAGTATGAAATAAAGAACATACGTGAATGTCGCTCTTAAGGTTCAAAATGAAGACACTTATTCATAAATATAAAATCCCAAATGTTACAAAGATTAACTAAATTAATAACAGAAAAATAAGAGTACTAAATAAAAGCAGCATGCCTCTTTACACTCTTAGAATAGTGTCTTGTGCTTTATAAACATTTTTCTGACTGAATGAACAAACAAATGGCAAAAATCCTTGTGATGAGAAGCTATTAGAGGTTCCTTCCCCGATTACTCCCCAGTCTCCAATCAGAAAGGAGAGTGAGAAAACTGAAACCGTCTAAAATTTAGGTGACCCACAGGCCTACAGAATCCAATTAATTCTATATGCATAACAATTTAATCCCGACAGATACTTCTTGGAAGTATTCCTGTTTTATAAACTCTTAAGGCTTTAGTTGTAATACAGGGGTGATCCAGGGTAACATGTAAACTAAAATAAGAATTCTCTTCTTATACATCCCTGAAAACACAGCCCTCTGTTTACACAATTCCAAAAATGGCTATATGAGAAAAAAAAAGTGCCAGGCATATAATACAGGCATTCAAATATTTGTTGAAACAGCATGATCCAAAATCCCTCAGATATTACAGACAAGGTCCAGAAAAACAACAACAAAACACCCTCTGCAATGAAAGCCAATAGGCTGAGGAAGCTAAAACTAAAGACTAAAAGAGTCCTCAAAGTATAACAGAACAAAGATGTCTGTTGAATCCAATCAAAATAGGAAAACATTACTAAAATATAAGTATTAGTCAACAATAAGTTACTGTATACTTTAAAATAACTAAAAGAAATTGGAATGTTCATAACACAAAGAAATGATAAATGCTTGAGGTGATAGATATCTCTGATATCTGATTTGATGATTAAACATTGTATGCCTGTATTGAAACATCACATGTACCCCCAAAATATACACAACTTTTATGTATGCATAATTAAAAATAAATTATTTAGTGTAAGTATTTTCCATATGCTGTTACATTAAAACCTAATAGTCTATCTTGTACTTTGGAAGGATCTTTTTTGTTTATCCATGAATAATTTTTAATATCATGCATTGGGGTTCACTGAGTTATGCAGATCTTCTATTTGTTGACACATTTTACCATACAATATCCAAAAAAAAAAAATCACATTTATTGGTATTACACCAATGACCTCTGCAAAAAAATCTTTTGGTATTGAGAAGCTATCAACTCACAATGGCAGACACAAGTTTTCCAAAACTCTCATTTTTGCATGAAATCACAAATTTTATCATAAGCAACAAATACTGTCAGTTTTCCTTGACAAGCTCATTGGTTCATTTTGGAGAAAATACCTGCCAAATACCTAAGTCTGAATAACCATAGTTTATCAGTAATTCTCTCAAGTACAAATGATGTTCCATCAATAAAGTGGCTGGTTCAACAAAAAAACTCAAATAATTGCACAAATGCTCTCCCTTGAGATAATCGCCATGTGTAGTAGAAGTGCTTTGTGTATACTTGCCATTTTCTCTCACAGAATATTAAAAAGACATGTACTGAAGGGTCAAGATTTCATAAAATTAGTAATTCTTCCTCCTTCATCACGGACATTCTTAAGCAAAATCTAAGGTTGTGTTTTCTGAAGAATACAATGATTACCAGTGTAGTCTGGTGTCACTGCCTTGATTCATGCTAAGGCACCAGCAGTTTTACCCACCATTGCTTTTGCACCATCAGTACCAATATTGACAAAGTCAAAAAAGACAAATAATGTTTTAATATTACACGAAAGTAGTTCTGACCTTGTGGGATCCCCTGAAAGGGTCTAAAGGACCCACCCCACTGACCTCAACCCCTGATGGTTGTAGACTATACTCTGAAAATTGCTGGCCTAAGATTTATGAAGGATCTATCGTTACAGAAAAATAAATTAATAAAGCAAAACAAAAAAATCTGCCCACTGGAAAGCCTTGCCTGGAGCAGCCACATGGTTGGACACCAGAGATTTCTTTTAGATGCAAAGATGGGGCTCCCTACTTGGGGAGAAAAAGGATTTATGGAGACGTCTAATAATCTTTGCTTGGAGCTACATACTTCATCCTGTAAGTTACATCTACTTCTTGTGAAATAACACAAAGTAAGTTTCTGCCTACGGTAGAGACTATTTAATAGGTCTCCAAAAATCCAACACATATTTTTTTCTCCTCTCCTAGGCTAAATATATTCAATTGTTATAACCATTCCCCATATGACATGGTCCCCAGATTTAGCCCCATCCCACCCACCCCTTCTTGCAGTGGCTCCAGTTTTGTAAGTCCTTCTTACAACAAAGGCTTCTAAAATAAGCATATCATTCCAGTATCGCTGATGAAGACAGAGAGCAGTTAAACTATTAATTATTCTAATCTGGGCACAATGCTTCCATAAGATAGCCTAGCTACCATATTAACTTTATTATCACATACCAAAACATCCAGCTCTTTTTCACTCACAGAACTGACAAACCCCAACTCCCTGTCCAGTATCTGCCAATCTACTTTTTAAAAACCTCAGTGCAGGGCTTTGATTAGATACACAGACCAAAGATAATCTTTTGAAAACCTGGGTCTACCATATAGATACTGGTTGTCCCTATCAGCTTTATAAAAAGAAATATCAACTTTATGAAGATTTTATAAATATGACTTATTTCTCATTATCCAAGATTTTTGTTGTTGCAGCTGTTTCTAAATCAGTAAGTGCTGAATAAGACAGAACCACAGGTAGAGCCAATGACCTAAAACTGTAGCTCTTCTTTCCGAGCCAAACAACTGAATCGAGACCCACTGGGGTATATGTCCCCCTTACATATACCCTTTATTTCAGAGGTCAAAATTCTACCACAGCTTACACCTTCTAATCCATTAGGACGGAAGAGCTCCTTTTTTTTTTTTTTTTTTTTTCCTTTTTGAGAGACAGGGTCTTGCTCTGTCACCCTGGCAGCTTGGAGTACAGTGGTGTGATCTGTAAGCTCACTGTACCCTCAAACTCCTGGGCTCAAGCAATTCTCCCACTTCAGTCTCTTGGGTAGCTAGGACTACAGGCATGTAGCCGCCACACTCAGCTAACTTTTTTTTTTCCCCCTGTAAAGACGAGTTCTTACTATGTTGTCCAGGCTGGTTCAAACTCCTGGCCTCAAAAGATCCTCCCGCCTCAGCCTCGCAAAGTGCTGGGATTACAGGTGTGAGGCCACTGTGCCTGGCCTAACAAGAGTTCCTTTCTAAAAAGTAAAGAATCATATGTTTCCAGATGTAAAAAATTCAGTCAGATGACAGTATTAGCATGTGATTTCCCCCCACCCATCCACACTGAGAAAGGCCACAGTAAACTGCAATTACATTATTCCAGGTAGCCTGTGGCATCAGAGAGATGCTTTTGGCTATACATCCCAGGTATATCGGAAAGGACAGCATCTTCCAGGGTTCGCTCTCTAGAAATGAGAATCTTTCAGTTTTCTGGAAATGGTTATAGAAAGTAAAAGTACGTTTTATAGAATTTATATCTCCTACTCCCCACTAGTTACTTTACCTGGAATGCTAAAAGTATCTACCTCGAGGCAACACAGGATACTGGAAAGCTTTTTTTTTTCTTTTTTTGAGACAGTCTTGCTCTGTAACAAGGGCTACAGTGCAGTGGTGTCATCATAGCTCACTGCAACCTCAAACTCCTGGGCTCAAGCAATTCTCCTGCCTCAGGCTCCTGAGGAGATGGGACTACAGGCATGTGCCACTTAACCTTGCTAATTTTTTCTATTTTTAGTAGAGACAGGATCACTCTTTTGCTCAGGCTGGTCTCGAACTCCTGAGCTCAAACGATTCTCCCATATCGGCCTCCTGGAGTGCTAGGATTACAGGCATGAGCCACCATGGCAGGCCATACTGGAAAGCATTAAAGTCAAAAAGTTCTGGAGTTTTCACTTTACCACCTTAAAAAATGAGTGGTGACCTTAAGCCTTCACTTCGCATCTGTGTGACCTTGAATCTGTCAATTTACTGGAAACTCAGTAGACTCAGAAAATTGCATATATCATAGCCTCATTGTGAAGAATAATTGAGATATATATGAAAATGCCTCACAGACTGTCTGGCACAAAGTAAAGTCCTCAATATACATTAGTTTCAATCCTTCTGGCCACAGTGTCTTCCAAGGAGTAAGCATTCCTACATTCCAGGATTATGCTTCCTTCCAACCCACTTAAGACAAAAATCAAGTAGTATCCTTAGTTCCCACAGCAGACAAAAGCTGGCACTCCCAGTTCAGGAGCAAACAACTTTCACAGAAGATATTACAGACTGTGAAATAACTGAGATCAGAAAACACGCCTTGCTCATCTTTGGATATAGGTGCATGGCACACTAGAAGTACTTTAAAAAAAAAAAAAAAAAAACCCTTTGCCAAATTGGTGATTCTGTATCTGCAACCTGAAAAAACTACCACCCGTGGAAAAAAACAAGTAAAGTCAAGGTTCAAGAGTGAAATTTTTTCAATCAAAAATTCTTCTTTCATGTTTTAAAAAATGACCATAGGACTCTAAAATAAAAACTTCAATGGCTAAATATAACTTGGCCAGACATGGAACTGTAGGTGTTCTTCAAATGTAACTACCACATATATGAATAAAACCACTACAGAGAGACAAACTCAAGAAACTATATTGCAGTGATCCAGAGACAAAAGCAAGGACATGGACAAGACTATTTTTTCCTTACTATTTTAAAAAGACATTGGACTTATTTTAACAAGGTAGTATATAGATCAATAAAATAGGTATTTTAAATATAGTATAACAAAAAGTTATGTTATAATGAAAAATAATTGTACATTTCTGTTTTATAGCTCAATTAAGCATGTTACCTTCTTCCTTTGCGAAAGTGGTAAAAACATTTCAGTCAGAGATGTTTAACATACTACAACTCCTTTCCGACTGCCTTAGAGTGTGCATTTCTTAGGTAAAAGAGAGATAAGAGATGTAATAAAATTGATAAGTATTTTTAAATATTGGCTGAACAACTGACAGAGAAAACATCACCCATACAACCAATTCTATTTTTATTTCCACCTCGACAAATTAATGAAGTTCGAGATCACACTTCACTATCACAGAAGATGCCTTAATTACAATGGAATCAGGAAGAAAAACCATTATCCACACAAAGGCTCAACTGCGTGAATGTTCTCATTTTACACTACAAATGAGAAACAGGAAAAATGAAAAAGCCACGATAGCATAGTACAAAAACATGTATATTAAATTTAAAAACACACTAACTCCAAATTTGTAGGCAAAAGTTAGAAGTATTATACAATATAAATTAAAAAGACAGTAACCTAGAGATGAAGCTTTCTTAGTGGCTAAACAGAGAAAGTGCCAGCCACAAGTGTACAAATTTTAAAAGGCCATCACATAAGATGTAAGCCTTCTTTTTGATAGTTAAGATGAGCAAATTAAAAGAAATTCAATTCACCTTAATAGACCAAGGGTGAATGACAATTCTAAAACACAAACTCCAGGAAAAGAATAGGTAGAGAGACACTGGTTCACTTAAATGTGTAGATTCACTGTCCCTTTTCTGTTAAAGCCAGAGCCAGACCTATATAAAGAACTAGATATAGTATTTACAAACTGGTTATTTCTTTACTAGGGAAAAAAAACACAAAAGGTTTGACTCTAGGTAATCTAAGGTCAAAAGCATAATTGAATATTGGATTTCGATGCTAACAGATTAAGTCCCACCATGACCAAATTTCTCCAATTCAGGTTTTGGTTAATGTATTTATCTCTATGGGATATCGCTATGGGATAGCTGTTATTAGTTGCCAATGCCTATCTGAACAGATTACAAATTTAGCTGCTAGAGTTTTCAAAGTGAATGTGAAAGTCTACTACACGAGATAAAAAGTAAACCTGTATATCAGAAAATATATAAAAATATTCACAGAGAAAAATGCTAGCTACTGCCCGTGCCAGAAAATGAAAAAGAATATTAAGACTCCAGAGTTAATACACTTACTCCCAACACCACCAGCCTCCCCACACAAAAAAAGTATTCTCTCAAGCAAGATTTGGATCATGATTACATTCCATTTTAAATTATTTCAATACACTTTAACAACTATTTCCTGAATCCCCTACTATGTGAAATTTTTGACAAAAGCATTATCACTCCTCCACATGGGAAACACACACACGCACCCCAAAAACTCAAAGAAATTCATGCTGAAAAAAAAAAGCATATGTAAAATTCTCAAAACTAAAAATAATACAAAAGATTTGAAAGCAGTGAGAGAGAAATGACACCCCTACTATGTGAAATTTTTGACAAAAGCATTATCACTCCTCCACATGGGAAACACACACACGCACCCCAAAAACTCAAAGAAATTCATGCTGACTAAAAAAGGGATATGTTAGGTACAGCTAAACAAGAAAAACTAAGACATTGGAGTATCTGAATACAAGAGCAGGAGAAAAATTTAAACAACATTCTGAGGAGTTTGTACTTTTTCTAAATACAATAGGGAACAATAGTTTCTGAACCTGGGAGTATTAAGAATAAAACTTTTTTTGCAAGCAAAATGTAATTTAATATCTGTGAGTATAGTTTGGTGTGGACATGGCTCATTTTGTTTTATTGGTTATTTGCAAGAATAAAACTTTTAAGAAATATAACTCTCAGGACTACCTGGAAGATGCAGATTAGAGACAGGAGAGACTAAAAACTAGGAGACAAGTTAGGGAGCCTTCACATGGGGGCCTGGGAAAGCAGAAATGAAAAGGAAACAGGACAATATACTAAATACACCAGGGGAAAAAAACTGGCAGAAGTTCAGTGACTACAATTACAAATGAAGAGAAGACAGAAGAGGGAAAAACTCACTCCAGGGATTCAAATATGGGTAAATAACTAACAAACAATGCCATTAAACCTTGACAGGAAACATGGTAATACATAATAGTAAAAAGTGGAGGAGGGTCCAAATGATTAATCAAATCGTGTCGAACCTGAGATGCTGGTAAAACATGCATCTGGAAGAGTCCAACATAATATTGCAAATATAAGAATGGAACTCAACACAACAGTCCAGCCAGAGGTGTACTCCAAAGTGTCAATCCCAGAGAGGCAACCAGAGAAGTCATAGGAAAGGAAGAGACTACTGAAAAATCCAAGTGGAGTGAGGGGAGAGGAAAGAGGAACAAGAACAAAACTGTAAGGATTCACTACTTGTAAGACAAAGTCAAGATTAAGAGGACAGCTCCTGAAATCAGGCTACCTAGAAAGGAATCTCTACCACTTAACCTGCGTGACTTGGGCAAGTTCCTTAAGCTTTTTGTGCTTCGGTTTTTTTTTCACTTGTAAAATGGGGATGATAGCAGACCCTCTTTTGTGCAGTTGTTGAATTACATCATTTTGTCATCACATAACCCACATGTAAAACATTAGAGAAACAAAAGCTCACATGTAAAAGCTCATATAATAGTGCCGGACTCGTACTAAGTCTCAATAATTATGAGCTGCCATCATCGTTATCAAAAAAGAACAGAAAGAGACAGAGAAATAGAACAGTACCAAAGAAAAAGAGAGCTACAAGAGGATATGAAGAACAGAAGCTGAATTTGATGAAGGTTAAGAAGTGGCTCTGGGATGGGGCCTTTGAATCATCGCAATGAGAGTGATATCAGCAGGTCAGTAGGGAAAGAAGTGAGATTGTAATGGGCTGAAGACAAGCAGAGGCCACAGGAGAACTTGTTGCTTTGAAGAATTTTAAAAATGAAATGAAAATGTGATAGAGCATTAAGGAGCAAAATAAAAGAAAAAAAATTAGCTGAAGGAACAAAAGGTTTTGGATCAAGAGAAAGAAGACAGTGGACAAGGAAAAATGGAAAATAAAAAATAGATGAAACAAAGTCATGAAAGAGTTGAGAAGAGGTAGACCACCATCACAAGAATACAGCTGGCATGACAAAGGGTCAAGTCTCCCTCAAGGGGGGAGGTGAGGAGGCGGAAGAGCTCAAACTATCTCAGTGGTTCTGACCTATGGTCCATAAGGGAGATTGAGAACTGAGAATAAAGAGGGTAAATTCTGTGAATCTCTTTAAGTGCCTAGAGTTTAATACACCCTCTCATCCTCAAATCCTTAAGTACTGGAATAACTTGGTTAAATTAGCTCCTACTACATTTTTGTTAATTAGGTAAATTTTTATCAAAGTATCAGAAAACACACAAAAAGTGCAAGTATGTTAAGGGTCCAGCTCAATTAATTTTCACAAAGTGAACACAAACCTGTGTAATAAGCATCCACCCCCAACCACAACCACTGAAACATCAGAACATAATCAGCTTCCCTCCCACCTCCATCATGGCCCTTCCCAGGCACTATTCCCTAACTAGTGTATCCACTATCATGATTTCTATTACCATAAATTAGTTTTGCCTGTGTCTAAACTTTACACAAAAGAAATCAGAATACCACTTGCAATTCTCAAGACCATCATAGCAATTCAAAATCTTTCAAACCTTAAGCATTCAGTTTCAGATAAATTGTCAGGTAAAAACAAATTTTTACATTATTTATGTCCATTTTTAAAGTTATTCATTTGTGTCTTCCCAATGTAATGCTTGTTCACTTTGTCCCTAAGTGGACCCAGAAACTTCACTTTGCCTTAAATCTCAGTCATTTCACATGAAAGCTTCTCAAGTAATATTTTGTACAATTCTAAATACAATGATGCTTAGCATCATTTCAAAATTGCATTTTATATTGACATTATTTACTTGGTACCTGGCCACACTATTCATACTATTTTTAAGATAGGCCTCTTTCATTATGGATTACCTCCCTGCATAATTTTGTGTTATTAAAACGATAAATCTATGAGAAAAAATTAATATATTTAAAGAGTTCATTATTATATTGAGAAGAAAGTCAGTGTCAGGAAAAGTATTTACTAACACCAATCTTAAATCTATAAGATCAATTCCTTCTTTGGAACTCCCGAGATACAATTCTTAATACACGTTACAGAATTTTCAGAGTTAGTTATACAGATTTGTTATGTTTATGATGCTTAGCTGTTAGATTACTCTTTGGTACTTAACCAAAGACTGAAAATAGTATCTTTTATACTGAAATATTTGCAGAAATCTAAGTTTATACAGTTTGACAAATGAGTCCAATTTTTGCATAGTTGAGAGAAACTAAAGTCCTAAGGACTTGCAGAGCAAATTCCTCCTTGACACTGAACTGCAAAGCTATGTACTAGATAATTCTGAATATTAAAACCAATTTTAGAGCTAAGTTCAACTACATAACTATGAAAGCTATGCAGTTATTTAAAATAAAAAATATCAGTTTCCCTACTCATGTTGAAAGTATCCAACATATAAACAGAAGAATGTGAACATATCTTTATTAACAGCAAAAGAGACACTCTAATCCTGTGACACGTTTACACTGTTCTTACAACCCACTTACTTTGTTTTCACCTCACAGTAAAGAATGTCTTTCCTTGTTTTCCTCCCACTAGCCTCTTGACAAAAGATAGCATCTTAATCAACTTAACAGTACCCAGCACATATTAGGAATTCCAAGTTTTCTTGCTGAATCAAACTTAATATTCACTTCTAAAATATTTTGATTGCTTTGAGTTTGGAAGTCAGTTTGAAATGAGAAATTAATCTAACTCATATTTTTAAACAGACTCTGAATACAAAAAATTCATTACAGACTATATAGTTTTGCTCTCTGTTAGCAAATCTATATTAGAATGAATTTTTATGCCATGAATTAATGTTCTCCACTACCCACTTTGAAGAATGTATCCTAATTTTCTCCAAGGAAGTTACATTTTAAAAATATATACACAAATATAACCTCTGTATAAAACAAAAGTAAAAGGGAAATACTGAAAGCAGAACACAGTTATTCAAACTAGAAAGGTGCAGAGTAACTTGGTTATGCTTAAGTCTAGCCAAAGTTGTTAGTAAGTTCTTTCAACCAAAAGACTAAAATATCTACAATTTACCTATATCTGTACATGTACACAATTTTTTCAAAAGAGGATGTTTTGCTGTCAAAGTAGTATTGGACATTATCCTTTTTTTCCTTAACTCATACAACAATATAGAATTTGAATCTAAAACTGATTCTGCCTATATTAAAGCTCAGAGAAATTGTACACATAAGACCAAAAATAATGTTATGCATGTGAGCTAGTAACTGTGACGGTATCTCAAAGTCAAACAGTGGTGTCAGGTAATGGGGACATTCAGGTACTTGAACAGGGAAGGACCTTTTTTAAAAATGCTACAGGAGTTGTGTCAACAGTGAGGTGTAAAAAAATAAATAAAAAGAAAAAGAAAAAAAATGCTACAGGAAACAAGAATGAAGAAAGAAAAGAGATAAGTGAGGAAAACCAAAGAGATCAGGGCAAAGTCTTGACATACAAGAATGGATATGGCCATTCTCCGTGGGACAGTGCCCAGTTAGATAATTAACAGTTGTTTACCCAACTACAATCAGCTCTATTCTGAGTCTGTGGCCACTTCCAAGTAACTACGTGAAAGGGTTGTTAAAGATTCCAATGACTTACAAATAGCACCAGTATGATGCCGGTCACATCTCAAATGTGAATTTCCTTTGAGTATCTCTACAATCCAGGTGATTTACTTTGTGGCTTTTTCCAATCCAAATCATCACAGTTAACTAAGTTAAGAAGAGTAACTGAAAGGATTTCACCTCAGTCACTGTGGATTGGCCACACAGCCTTGGTTATAGAACTCCAAGCTTAGTGTAGTTTTCAACAGACGAGTCTTTATTACTACTGTTGGCCATCTGTGGAGTGGAACTCAAGAAAGAGAAGACACAAAGACAAGAAAGTAAGGTGTAATAATGGGCAAGCAAAGAATTATTTCTGTTAAGAACAATGGTAAGATATGCCTAAAGTAAAAAAAGAATAAGAACTTTTTTCAAAAAAATGGGACCACTAGATCTAAGGAGAAATACGTTATTTGTTGAGTAAGTCTGTAAAGATGACAGCTAACCAGGTCAGGCTGAAGTGCTACACTGGGCCAGGGACCCTTGCTTGACGAAGCAAGGTAAATTTATAAAGTGGCCATGTTTCAAATAGTGCCAACTACCATAGAACAAAGACAAAGCTAAAGAAATGTCCACCTACCTGCCTCTCCCCCAGTCTCTGGTGACCTCACTTCCAACTTAACTAAGAAAATTAATTAGAAAATAATTTCTTCAAACTCCCAACTCCACTTCTACCCAAATACCACCTTCTGAAGCCAGAACCTGGGTCTCCCTTCTATTACCATAAATCACTGTACTCAGTCTGGTTGAGTATGACCTACAGGGGTATACCTGACAATTTCTGGAGACATTTTTCATCACCAAGATTTGGGGGAGGGGAGTTGTACTGATAGTATCTTGAAATAGGAGCCAGGGATGCTGCTAAACAGCCTACAATGCACAGGACAGCTCAACAAACAATATCCAGCCTAAAGGTCAATACAGGTTGAGCATGTCTAATTTGAAAAT
>NW_012154285.1:9642013-9643964 GCF_000956105.1 Propithecus coquereli
TGGTACTGGCAACTTAGACATAGGAATACAAAACACTCTCTAGCATCATCACAAATTACACTATAAAATAATCATTTCTTTAAACTAAATCAAAGTTCTAACTAAAATAATGTTTGTGAGTTGGACCAAAATGTACAAAATCTTAAAGATATTTCTTCAGATTATGATTTTCTTAAATCAGAACACTACAAGAATCTCAACAAAAATTTTTGGTGTTTAAAAGGACCTAAAATCATATTGTAGATTACTATTTTCACAATGAACTCTGGGGATCTCAGAGTTTATCCTCCACAGGTTCAACCCACCTTTCACTCACTATTTCTCACTTCCTTTGTGCGAAAATTTCCCAGGAAGTTTAAATTCCATTGCCAGTCATTCTAATCACTCCTTGCACATGCCTTCATCTCACTTGGCCGTCTTTCATTTTGTTTTTTACACTAGCAAAACTCTACTTAAATCCATCTCCCCACCTAATCTGTGCCTAAACCTGTGCAGCCGAATGTGACTAGAAAAAACCCAAACCCATGCAAACTGGTCTTACTTTTCCTAAAGGCATAACCACATCTTAAATGGGTCCTTGCCATTGTCCACAGATCCTTCACTTTTAATCATTCTCCTATATGACTATGACTAACCATTTTCTTATGCACTGTCCACAGACTTCTGACACCTCTTCCTCTATCTTTGCTCTCAACTGATGACCTTGCTTTCTTTTTCAATGACAGTAACCACTGAAAGAGAAATTCCACATTCCACATCTACCACTTATCTGCCTCTGCACTCCATAGTCTGCCTTCTCTCTTACACTATAGATGATATGGCCTTGCTCTTATCTAAGGCAAACCCTTCACTTCTGTACTTTTTCCCATTTCCTAGAGCTTACTGAAGAAGAACACTGCTCCAGGAAATTCTACCCTCTCTCTCTGACAATGTCAATTATCATTCTCTACTTTATCATTCCCAACATTAGACAAGTCAAAAGGCAGAAAGGCGAATAAGTTAGAGACCCAAGAAACAAAATTTGGAAACCAGCAGACTGTAACATATATCACATGTTTACTCTCCCCACCCCAAAATCCTCGTCACAGTTCAAGGACACTCCTGCCCAAAGTCTTTCCACCCTCCTCCCACCCAACGTTCCTGCAGCGCACTTCCCGAGCACTTTGATCACTCTGTTAATATGCTACTCTTCATGTACTACACAAAGGTATGCATGTTTATCTCCCTCTTGAGATTTTAAGCTACTTGAGGTTAAAAACTGTGCCTTAGTAACCCCACTGCCTGGCACACAGCAGGCAGGCAGTGAATGCTCATCAAAGGAAAAAAATGAATGTATTACTGCATGTATTTCCTAGAGTTTACAAACTTGAAAAAAGAAATCACCAAAATTTGTTGAGAGACAAGCTGATTTAAATGTAGTACAACCAACTTTTAAAAGGATCAGAGACATGTGAAAACAATAGGAGTCCAGAACTGACAAGTTTGCATAGTAACAGCTCCTACTTGGGTCTAAAATACTGGGGAAATAATTCATGGTGATTAAACCCACTCTAGAGAGTATATCTGCTCCAAAACTTTTGAGTTTTTCATAAACCACTTTGTGGGAAAATAAATATTCTAATACAGTTGTTAAATTAAACATCATCTATGAGCATCTTCTTCAATTCAGTGATACTTCAGTATCAGACTGGTAAACTATGTTTTACAAGACAAATTTGTAGTATCAATCTGTAAAACTGAATTAAGGTATGAAATAGTATTATAAAATATACCAAAGTAAAAGAATGACATCTGACTTTAAAATATCAAATTTCAAATTTCTGAACATTTCATAAAATCCTAAACAGCCAATTCCTAGCATTTATAAACAAGCATGTACTTTGGCACTGAGACCTTTAAGTCAATTTTGTAACACAATGAAACACTCATTAAGGTGAAATGTTATTTTTCA
>NW_012154285.1:9651599-9653172 GCF_000956105.1 Propithecus coquereli
GGCAACACAGTGAGACTTTGTCTCAAAAAAAAAAAAAAAAAACTAGCTAAGTTTTATTCTGAAACAATCATAGATCCACATGCAGTTTTAAGAAATAATACCAAAAGATCCCATGTACACTTTATTCAGTTCCCCCAATGCTAATTGCTTCAAAAACTATAGTACAATAGGACACTGACATTGATAGTCAAGATACAGAACACTGCCATTACCACAGAGAGCCCTCATGGTCCCCTTTATAGCTATACCAGCTTTCCTCTCACCTCCCAACTCTCCTGAACTCCCGACATTCATTGATCTCTTATGTCCATAACTTTGGAATTTCCAAAATGCCATATAAATGAAATCATACAGTATGTAACCTTTGGGATTTGCTTTTTCACTCACCATAATTTTCTGGAGATTTATCCAGGTTACTACTACGTGTACCAAGAGTTGGTTCTCGCCAGGCATGGTGGCTCACGCCTGTAATCCTAGCACTCCAGGAGGCCCAGGCAGGAGGATCGCTTGAGATCAGGAGTTCAAGACCAGCCGGAGCAAGAGTGAGTCACTGTCTCTACTAAAAACAGAAACAATTAGCCCGGTGTGGTGGTGCACACCTGTAGTCCCAGCTACTCGGCAGGCTGAAGCAGGAGGATCGTTTGAGCCCAGGAGTTTGATTTTGCCATGAGCTAGATTGTCCCCACAGCACTCTAGCCCAGGCAAAAGAGCGAGACTCTGTCTCAAAAAAAAAAAAAAAAAAAAAGTTGTTTCCTTTTGCTAATCAGTAGTATTCCATTGTATAGATACACAGTTTAACCTTTCACCCACTGAAGGACATCCGGGTTGTTTCCAGTTTGGCCTTTTACGAATAAAGCTATAAACACTGATGTATAGCTTTTTGTGTAACATACATTTTCACTTCTCTGGGATAAATATCCAGCAGCATACTTGCTAGACAGTATGGTAGTTACATGTTTAACTTTTTAGGAAATTGCCAAGCTATTTTCTAGAGTAGCTGTACCATTTTACAGTCCCTCCAGCAAAAACAGAAGTAATCCAGTTTCTCCACATTCTCTCCAGCATTTCGTGTTGTCACATTTATTTCAGCCATTCTTACAGGTGCGTAATGACAGCACACCGTAGTTTTAAATAGCATTTCCACAATGGCTAAAGGTATTGAACATCTTTTTAAGTGCTTACTTGTCATGTATATATGTCTCTTCATGTCTTCTGCCCACCTTCTAACTGGACTATTTGGTTTCTTACTACTGAGTTTTGAGAAATCTTTATATATTATACATACTGGTTTTTTGTCAGATATGTGGTCTGCAAATATTTTCTCCCACTGTGTAGTTTTTTCCATCCTCTCAAAGAAGTTTTTGCAGGGCAAAAGTTTTTAATTTTGATAAAGTCCAATTTATCTTTGTATGGACTGTGCTTTTGGTATCGGGTCTAAGAACTCTACTTAATCCTAGATTCCCAAAGATTTTCTCTCACTCTCTTTTTTTTTTGGCAGAGGTTTTATAGGTTACATTTTCTGTTCAGTCTGTGATTTGGTTTGAACTGATTTTTGTATAAGGTGTGAGACTTA
>NW_012154285.1:9653222-9657581 GCF_000956105.1 Propithecus coquereli
TCTATGAAATTAGGCAGCACTACTTTTTTGGAAAGGGGGGAAAAAAACCAACACAGTATTTCCCTAAATGGGCTATAAATTCTCCTTGTGTAGAAAAAAGGATGTATGCATGTGTGTGTATATATGTATAATGAAGACAATGAAGAAAAAGAAAAATACATATGTTGGCTTCCTCAACAAACAAATGAGATGACTGTCTTTAAGATAACTGGGTTAGCATAAAATCCCGAGGTTTGTAACATTACACTTAGTGGAAGCCAGCAAAGCTCCAAATACAGTTTACAAACCGCCATGCCAACTCCTTTTAAGCCTCATTTAAGAAGGATTACCGCCTCCAATCTAACCTCACTGTGCCACTGTTTCAGTGGTACAATGAACTGATTAAACAAATATGGGATTTCAACAAATGTACAGAGAACACACTGAAGAAGGCTATTCAATGTTCAGAAAGTCAGACTCCCTTGGTAAAGTTGCCACAATCTTTAGTTAAACCTTAAACTTTTAGGACAATTACAACCAATCCGCAGTAAATTTGGTGGATGATATTGAATTGCAACACTAAAGAAAACTAATAGAGGTAAATCTGCAGTTACAGAACATGGATGGTATGCAAAATAGAAGTGTTTAAAAGTGCATAAATGGAAACTATACTTTCAGGAAACATGGGGTTTGTGCAACAATGAAGAGAGGGATGTTTTTAGCGAGGTGGCAAAAAGCCAATGTCTCACTATGAATCAAATCTGTCACTGAAATGAGGTTTTCCAGGAAATAATAAGAATAACAAAACTTTAGTCTCCAAAGAAACATAGCTCAAGAAAAAATTCTGTGGCCAATATTCAAAATAACAGTAAACAATAAATCATTTATTCAAACCTGGAACATGAACAATTTCCGGAGATGTCAATTATACCAGACCTCTCTATCTAAGCTGCAGGTTTAAACTACTTTTCTGATGTCAAATATTCACCAAAAAAAAAGAGAAAAAAGTCAATAAAAGCCATTATTTTGATTTAAATCACATATCTAAAAACCATTAACTATTTATCACTTAAATTGGCATTCTCAGTTTTACAAGAGAACTAAAAGTCATTCCTATTAAAGTTTCAATACTGTGTAAGGCTTATTTGACAATCATTACCAAATATTTATGACCCATGCCTATTGGAAATAGTATTGTGCATGGTGGCGAAATTTTTCACAAGGAAACAGTGTTTTGAGTTTCAAAAGAATACACTTAGAAATACCTTCACAGGAAGTGTCTCCTGTGTTAGTGAACTGCAAGAGCCCTAAAAAAAGTCCGCACCCCTAAAGTATTTGTTTTGCAGACAGCAAATCACATAAATTCTATCAAAAATGTACACCAAGAAATTTTTATAAACATCTTTAGTCTTGAAGTACCATACTGGGTAAAATGTCAAACTGGTGAAAATCAGATTCATTTTAATCGAGCTATGAAAAACTATAAAATTTTTACTCTCCTACAAGTCAGTAGAAAGCAATAATATTGGATAACTAAAATTAACCAATTAAGACAAAAATACCTTTCTTCTTTCTCAAAATACAGAAAACCTATATAAGTAATTAGACTATGGATAACAAGACTCTCTTGATCGCTACAATACAAGTTAATTCCTGAAGTGTAATTTCCAACACAAATTTTACAAGTTTGTGACAAATACCTCTGTAAGTCTGTAACTGCTACTAGGGGGAGTGCTGACCATGACATGTAACAACATGCTGAAGCCAAAATGCCTTCGTATACCAATCAAGGCCCTCAGTAATCTGGTTCCATCCTACCTTATTGATCTATTTCCTGTTACTCCTGGTCAGGTACACTTATTACAAAAGTATCATTTTTTTTCATCACAGCTTTTCTTTCTCCATGTCTTTATTCATTCTATTTCCTTCTCCTGAAACAAATATTCTATCTCTTCATTTTAGCGCCTCATCACACCCTTCTTTCAAACCTCATCATTTTCAGATACTACCCCCCTCCACAAAGCCTTCCCATTTTCCCTAAGCAGCAATAATCATTTTGGAATTACCATAGCCTAGTTATAATTATTTCATATGAAACATCACTTTGTATGTAACATTTTATTTAGTTACATATCTTTATGTTTTCTCCCCACTACTTCACTGAGTTCCCTGTGACCTGATCACACCTGATGAATCAAAATAATCAGTGAAGCATAAAACCTAAAGCCAGAAGGGATTAGACAGCGGATTTACAGAAAGAAGCAAGGCCTTCCTACACGTGTGGGGGAGTCATGACAACATACTACAATCTACAGACCTGCATTTTCGTTACGATTTAGGGCCTTTATTACATAGCAAATTGTTTCTTAAGAAATAATTTATATAGATCCAATAAGTTAAAAGCCTTAAAATATCATATTTAAATGTCACAGAAAACCTGAGTTAGGCATGTGATTCTATGTCCATTATACAGTGGTGGAGAATAAATCTCAAATGGTTAAGTAACCCATTAAAGGTCATTACAGCAAGAAAGTGAAAAGTCTGGTACTATGGTCCAAGCTTTGTGATACTCAGTTTTGTTTCATTATACCACCCTGTCTCTGAACAATCAGGAGGTAAAAGGTCAAAACCTAAAATACAAAATTTAGGGTAGAGGCAAACAGCCTAAAGAGCAAAGATATAAAGATAATCATTATAATCTCTTCTAGTTCTAAAAGTCCACATTTAATTCATCTGTGATATATCTTTGATGTTCCTCTAAACAGCAACCTAGAAAAATGTGTGAAGTCCACACTTTTCAATTCAAAATTCTTTCCCTAACTAATCTAACCCATCTTTTCTACGGCTCTCCAAGCAAACCTTCATCTCCAAACAGCTGCTCCCTGCTCTGCCGCACACAGCATGGTTATTAATACCCAGTGCTTTGTGCTCAGGCGGCTATCACTTCCCCGCCCACACTTGCCCTGGTTTTTTGTTTTTGCCAAACTGCCTTAGTGACTCGGCTCACAGATTCCAGCCTACTACATATGTAGTCAAATTTCACATTTTATTACACACATATGTGGTCTTATTTCCCTGCAGAAGTCAATATAAAGTGGTGCCTAAGACCAAAGACCGTGGAGCCAAATGCCCTCCTCTACTCCTTACATGCCCCTTGGTTTGGCAGATGACATGACATGGTCTCTCCATGCTTTAGTTTCCTGTCTATGAACAAGAAATCACAGTATAGTCCCTAAACCTCATAGTAATCATAAAATGATAAAACGTGTTAATTCATAAAAAGTGCTTTGAACAAAGCCTGACACATAAATAACACTACAATGTCAGCAGCTATCACTGTCATTTTCCAGTATTACAGTTAGTTTGATCTCCTTAGGACTATAAACTATCCCACAATGCTGAACACATATTGTTTAATTTATAGGTTATATTTTAATAATATGCTTTAAAGTCTTTCCCCAAAAAAGTTCAATTTATCAGGTTTTCTTTAAAATGCTTTTTATTTTATAATGTAAAACAGTATATCCTAAAATTATATTTCTATAATATAAAAAATACAACTATGCTAATCATAGGGGATGTATAGAGGTGAATGTCTGCTCCATTAAATCTGGAATCTGTGCTGATCCAACTGTTCCATTTAATCAAACACCATGTAAACTATTAAGAGTTCCCTCTGACTTTAACAGCCAATTTCCCAGAGAAAGAGCAACTCACTACTAAAAGATCTTAATAATACACAGAGCCTGGAGAGTACTGCCTTTTTTCTTTTTCTTTTTTAAGTTGAAAAAGGCTTTTCTTGTCAACAGAAATCAATGAAAAGCCTCTTGAACACAGCAAGAAGATAGGGTTGATTTTAGCTACAATGAAAGTCCCCGCAGAATTTCAGAGTGCCAACAACAGTGTCACTTTTCTCACTCATTCATCGGATTTATTGGTGGTTTTTTCAGGACTACAATAATCTGTGCAACATTATTGGCTCCTCACCAGTATTACATTTTACATAACATAATTAACAAATTATAAAATCACTGTCATGTCACAGCTGCTATTATTAGTCCTAAAAAGAAATTCTGAACATAAAAGAAAAATTAATTACATTATGGCTAACAAGACCAATTTTACATTTCCAAAACGATGTTTTTTTGAGCAGTTTGAAGATAGGTAACTTTTCATGCAAAAAAAGTAAAGGGAAAAATAATCTATGCCAAGATTAAAGGATACATCGTTCAAAATACTCAATTTCTAACAACTAATAAAGGATGGAAAGTCCTGGAAATAGATAATGATCAGAGTTCAAATTTTACATAGCCAGCAACATATACAGATGCTAAGAAGCTAATTAAAACTAGCTAAGTTAGGCCAGGCACGGTGGCTCAC
>NW_012154285.1:9659511-9684590 GCF_000956105.1 Propithecus coquereli
AGTATGGATGTCCAATTATTACAGTACCAATGGTTGAAAAGCCATGTGTAGTTTTCAGCATGAGACCTACACTTTGTTAGATTTAAACCTAAGTGTGGTGGGTTTGTTTTTTTTTTTTGAGCAATTATAAATGGTATTGTATTTTTAATTTTGGTGTGCATATGACCATTGCTAGTATACAGAAATTTGATTGATTTTTGTATATTTATCTTATATTCTATGACCTTGTTGAACTCACTTCTTAGTTCTAAGAGGCTTTTTGGATTGGTTTGTTTTCAAGATTCCTTGGGATTCCCCGCTCCTTTTCCCCGGCCCCCCCCCCCGCCTTTATTTGGAGACAGGGTCTCACTCTGTCACCAGGCTGCAGTGCAGTGTCCTCATCATAGCTCATTGCAACCTCAAACTCCTGGGCTCAAATGATCCTCCAGCCTCAGCCTCCCAAAGTGCTAGGATTGCAGGTATGAGCCACCGCACCCAGCCTCCTTGGGATTTTCTATGTAAACAATCATGTTATCTGTAAATTGGGACAGTTCTATTTCCTTCTTTCTGATCTGTATGTCTTTTATTTCTTTTTCTTGACTTACTGCACAGGCTAGACCTTTTAGCATTATATTGAATAAGAATGGTAAAAGCAGATATTTTTGCCCTATTCCTGATCTTAGGGGGAAAAGTATTCAGTCCTTCACCATTAAAAATAATCTTAGCTACAGGTTTTTTATAAACACTCTTTATCGAATTTTGTAGATGCAATTTTATCATGTTCCCCCACCACTATTCTTCTGAGAGTTTTTATTATGAATGAATTATAGTAATGTTTAGACTTGAGTTTGTAACAATTTGCAAAGGGAATTCATGAAGTATTGTTTTGAAATCATTTTTCAACTTTGTTCATTTTTGTTAAGTACGAAGCTTGAGAAATACAGAAAAATTGCTCACTGCATCAAATCTGAATAAAAGTGCATTCTTCCTTATTATACAACATATGCCTTACATCAACAGCTTCAAGTCCTATTTTTTTTCAGGAAGCAATCCAAAACATTATCATTTAGGCAACTTGTCAAACAATCTGATACTTTTTGTTAAATCAATTCATCAAAACTAAGTACTCCTTTGCATTCCATGCTAAAAGGTTCACTCGTTTTAATTACAGCATAAATTATGATGTACAGTACTATTTTAAATATGTGAAAACAATACAATTTGAACTTGTCAGTGAAAATGAGACTTTCCTATCCTAGTATGTTCCTGTTGCTTGCCTTGAAAATCCCTGCTTAGTTCAGTCAAGAAACAGCCATTTCCTGTCAAATACCTCAAACAAAATTCTATCCTTTAAATACTTTTACCTAGAGTTTATTAAGTACACTGGTGCTTTCAAAGATCAGTGGTGTAACACTAATCAAACTTGGGATTTAAACATGCGTCTGTTTTTAACTCTGAAAAAATGAGAATTTTAAGGGCAGAGAAATCTACGTTTAATTAAAAAGTATTATACCATGAAAAGTAAAAACGCAAATTATTTCAAATCACCAAGGAGCTATCAAAGGGAAGGCTTTAAAGAAAAGGAAAAATGCACCCAAAACATTAATAATTTTTATCCTACCTAAAATAGTATTAACTTTCCTAGTTAATAAGGACAGCAAATAGAAAGTAGTTAAAATGAGTATGCTAAAATAGTTAATATTAAAAATGCTAGGAAAGCAGATAAACTGGTTAAGGTAATATTATTTTAAAGGTTTAATGCTCATTAAAACAATTAATTTTCAAAAGCAAAAAACAGCAGTAATAAAATTCCAGGACTATGGAAGGGTGACAGCTATAGCCTTTTTACAACCAGGGCCCTCCACACGTCTCCCTTTCATGAACAGATCCCCCGACTCCATGTAGCCAGGCATTTCTTGCCTCTGAAATGACAGAGGAAGTGAACCAAAATTTGAAAACTACCAATGTAGCTGGAGAGAATTTAACTCTTTAATATCTATGTTAGTTACGTATGCTTTAAAGATAAATCTAGCAAGCAGGATTTATACCTGCTTAATCTAAAAGAGAGTAAACACAGGAAAAGTAAAAAAAAACAAATACAAATATGAATGCAAAAACAAAACTGACAACAGAAATGAAAATTACAATCTCACTTAAACACATTTAAAAAGAGAAAAATAAAGTCTTACTTAACAGAACATACTACTTTATTAGTATAAAGGTTTTATTCTCTATGATATCACAGGACTTATTCTAGGGATGCAGGATTATTCTTCCTTAAGTCCTATTAGATATACTGGGAACATGAATATGTCAACATGTTAAACAAACCTATTCAGGAAGTTGGACAGTTCAAGACTCTTCCACTTCCAGGAAAAGGCAAAAACAATTTAAGGAAATAAGAAAAACTGATCCTTATTTCTGTACTCCAATGCTAAAATAAAAACAACTCTTGATCTCAAAAATGGAAAAAACAAGCACCACATGTACTCTATTAAACTGAAACTAACCAATGGGCACACATGTGCACAGAGGGAAGCAAAACTCATTGAAAATCAAGCAGGGGAGCAGGGAGGAGGAATCATAGCTGTAAGTGTTCATTACTATTAGGATGATGGGCACACTTACAGCTGTGACTCAATCATTACAAAAGCGATCCATGTAACAAAAACATTTTTGTCTGTTAATATTCTGAAATAAAAATCTTTGAAACTTATTTATTTTAAAAATAATCAAAAATATTTTTGAACATAATAAAAGTACTATATTGCCCATGCTTTGTTTTAGAAACTAAAAATCTAAACTTTAAATAAACACAAATTTCAACTGAGAATAGATCTACATATTAATTTATTATTTTAGAAGTAACTTGAAATGTGAGCCATTTAATTATTTTTCAATATTCCTCCAGAAACAATTCTCAAGTAGTTTATCTAAATATGCTATCAAATCTAGTCAAGATGAAGATTTAGTGTAAAGTAGAACCTCCCAGGAAAAACCAGTTCCTCACAGTCACCAATAACCCCCTTCAAAAAAAAAAAAGATAAGAATTCCTAATAATCAGAATTCCCAAAATTAAAGGAAAAAGCAGAAAGAAATCAAAACTACATATGGACTTCTCAAGAGAAGGAAATCATCATGGGAATAGTCGAGTGACAATCAAAAATTGCCTCCAGTCCAAAGGAGAAATGCAATTCACAAGTAAACTGATCACTTGACAAGTGATCCTAAGGAAAACTTTTAACAGTGAACTCAGTGAGAAGCTGTGCAAAGCTTAAAGATGATCGCTTAAAGTAATTAGCAAGTAAACATTAATATAGTTCAATTTCATTATTAAAAGCTCCAATTAACGTTCTAGCCCTCTAACAATTTATAAACTACAAATAACCGGAACATAAATAAGATTATTCAATTAGAATCTTTCCTATCTCCATTTTTTATAGAGGTAGATGTAAATGACAAGAGAGAAGGAGAAGAGAAGTGGAAGGAAAAGGGAATAAAAGGAGAAACCCTGTCTATACCCACACCCCTATTCCTTTTTAAGGAGAAGGTATTTGCTAATCATTACGGGGAGGGTAAAAATCACTCAAGACTACTTCACTTGCAAATCCTCACACTTGATCAAATTCACCTTAACCACATTCAGAAGTACTGCAAAAATAAAAAGCCCACAAAGCTAAACAAATTTTGGCTAACTGCACAAGGGGAAAAATTTATATGTCCTACAAAATATAAAAAAAATTCATAAGATTGTTTAGAAAAACCAAGAGTGTTAAATATTAGGTATGACTAAAATACAAAAAGCTAGAAATGATTCTATTTTTTTAAAAATTACCTTACTTATAATTAAAGATATAAACCTCAGGGCTTCCTGTCTAGATGGCATCATAAATTGCTTTAAAAAGCCACCATGCTCCAAATACATAGTAATGATGGATAAATTATAGGAAGAGAAATTAAAGACATGCCCACCCTAAAACAAAGAAGAAGAGAGGGGGGACCAGTATCCTATGAAACAGAAACATGTAACAGTAAGAGGGACAGAAGATGTAGGTCTGCTGGGTTCCAGTTTCAGAAGGATACCAGTGGAGGCCTAAGTTTCAGATCCTATGGAAACAGGAATAAAAGCAGATAAGGGACCAGGGCTGAGAATGGGCTGAAAATCAACTGCTGCTAACAGCTGCACAGGCGTAAGGCAGCTTTGTGTGCTTCCAGGAAATAGGGCTTCTCAGAAGCTGAGTGCCTAGGAAAGAGAGAATACTGGGGTCTGAGCCACACCATCCAACAGCCTGGCTGACTGGAACAAAGATATTGGTATATCTACCATCACAAAGAGGTGCCCTGAGCTGCCAATCTAAAACCTGGTTTTGGATGGGGGCCCCAGCAGGGAGAGCCAATTAAGAACATCTGCAAAACCACCAGATAGGAAAGGACTATGGAGAGTGGGGGGACTTCCCAAACCATGACATGAAGAAAACTAATAAGACAGTCTAGAAGCACAGCATCTGAAATATGAAATCCTGTCAAATACAAATAGAAACAGAAAAGTTTGGGCCAGGCATGATGGCTCACACATGTAATCCCAACACTGTAGGAGGCTGAGGCGGGAGGGTTGCTTGAGGCCAGGAGTTGCAGATCAGCCTGGGCAACATAGTGAGATTCCATCTCTACAAAGAAAAGAAAAAATTAGCCAGGCATGGTGGCACATGCCTGTTGTCCCAACTATTCAAGAGGATTGCTCGAGCCCAGGAGTTCAAGGCTCTAGTAAGCAACGACCACACAACTGCACTCCAGCCTAGGTGACAGAGTGAGACTCTGTCTCTAAAAAATTTAAAAAAAAAAAGAGAGAGAGAGAAAAGAAAAAGTCTGAAAAAAATACCTGAAAATAGTTCCTAAATGACAAATAAATTTATAAAATTTCTTCTATAAAAGGGAAAAAAATCATAAAACAAGCACAAGTGAAACAAGATTAGGTATAAATAAAAAATTAGCTTGAAAATGAATATTTTAATTTATAGTAAGTTTTAAATAATTTTAAAATAAGCAACGAAAATGAAAAATTGAATAGAGGGGTAAAGTTTAAATGTTAAAGAGGAATTAATGAACTAGAAAATAATAATGAGGAATTTAATCAGGAAGTTGCAGAGACAGAGTTTTTAAAAATACATACGATGGAGGCAAGATAACAAGGTTCTAAGAGAGAGAGAGATTTAACAGCAGTTTCAAAACAAGCAAAGAGGCAACGCAAAGAGATTAACCTTATTATCAGAAAAGAGAAAAAAAATTACTCACACTGAATCATGTATCATCCAGATACATAAACAGTATAAATCTTACACAAAGAGAAAATTATAACCTAATGGATAATCTTTCAAGTGGCAAGGAAAAAAATGCTAGCTTAACCTATCTAACCTAATTTTTAAATTACATTTTTTAAAGTTTTTTTAAACCTGACCTTGCCTTGAAGAGCCAAAATTTGTATAGCCCACATGCTACCCAAGAGCATCACAGATGTCCCTCTGGGTGTTTCCACAGAGGAAAACCGAAATGGAAGGCCAATAAACAAGGTGCAATTAACAAAAAAGTATGACTGCCCCAGTCTTCAGCTGCAACTCAATAGTCCTTAAAATTCAGTTTCTACACCCAAAGAAATGAGGCACGACGTAAGAGTGCTTTCTTTCCAAAATTGTGGTAATAAACCTTGTGATTAGGGTAGAAGAATAATAGAGAAGTAGATTATAGAACTGAATAACAGGATTTCTAGCAAAGAATAAAACTTCTTGTTAACTAAAACCGAATATGTGAACAAAAGGCAAAGCAAGTATCACCAACAATAATTTATTCAATCAAAAATCTCTCTTAACCTTTGCCTCTAAATTTAAAATAAGTAGTCAGAAAAGAAACAGTGCTGATAATTTAGGATGCATTTATTAATACACGATGAAATTCTAACTATCTTTTTGGTGGTTCAGAACTGGTTAAAATTTTGTATGTTTGGTAGGGCACTACTGGATTAATCAAAAATGTATTAATTAATTTCAGTGTTATGTAGACATGGCTTCAAAATATAAAGGTATTTACATCTAATTATCTACATTAATAATTTATTTTGACAGGAATACATATTGATGGGAATCTTTCAAAGATATATACATAGTAGTTTGAACTGTAACCACACAAGCCTAAAACACAAACTGTAAGACAGAACATCAGTTCAGTGTCTCTCTAAAACCAAAGCATATTCTTTCTGGTGATAAACAGCATATTCGCTTTACTTTAGTCTAAACCTCCACCCATGTGATCCCTAAAATTACACTGAGTTCCAATGGATGAAAATACAGCAGCAGTCTTGCAGCCTCATTGCAAAAATGGAACTGTGTACATAGCAGAAGGGCTGGTCTCGCTAACTAGCACAGCTCAGGCAGTTATCTGACAGTACAAGAAGCACACCACACGCTTTCCTCCGTTATCTGTAAATGTCAGTAGGCCTTTGGCCCACTGCCATAAGAAACTCTATCTCTGTTCTCTGCTTTATCTTTTTGTCCATTCTCTGTCATTTAGCACAACCACTACTCTATTTTCTTCAGTAAGATGTTCTTTAGGGACAAAATTGGGAGCTCCAACCGCTTCAAAAGCAGTTACTCAGCAGCTACTAGCTAAAAATCATGAAAATTAGAAAGCGACACTTTATGATTTTTTAATCAAAAGAGTATAACATTTTAAATTGGCATTTATCACCCAGCAATCCATCCTCTTTTATAGAAAGCCAAAAAAATTAACATGTTCACATAAAAGCAAAAATTTCCTTTGATAAGAAATTTTTACATAGGAGACCACTTACTTAGAAAACGTCTATGAAAGCGCAAGCTCATTAACAATAAAAATACCATCAACAGTGTTTTATCTACGTATGGCAGAAAACCAACACATGACGTATTTGTTACTTTCCTTCCACACACCAAGAACCCAGTAACTTTTTACTGAATGTTAAAAGTGAAGAAAAGGTACTAGAGAACTACAATGAAAAAAAATTATTTTTAAATTATTTCATGTTTTTCTTCTACTTAGGTCTAGCATTGATCTTGTAGCACAATCTGGTCTCAACCTACCTTTTTCTCCCCTGCTGACACAAAATTCTATGATCAAGTGACCCAAGAGTATTCAATGTATTATCCCACCCGTCAAATACTCAAAAACAAAACAAAAAAGTTTATGCATTTCTTACGTTGTGTTGTCTTACTTAGATACCTTTTCCTTCCTTCTCGCCTACTGAAATCCACCTCTTCTAAAAGGCAGTATTTTCACCCACTTTTGCAAAGTTTTTATCAACCCCAAATAGAATAAATTGCTTTCTCTTCTCAGACCCCGTAGAGAAAGTTTAGATCTGCCTCTGCACTTGGAGATTTATCTGACAACTCCACTCATGGGGTCCAGAAAGTAGTGTTTCAAGTGAGAAGCAGCTTCAATATTAGTTATTGTTGTCATAACTTAAGTTTCATGGTTACCTCTACTGTTCATCATCCTGCCTCCAACACCTCCCTGAGACTAAGAGCTCATTAAAGGAAAGGACTCAAGAAATTTCCCTTGCAGTCATAGCTTTTACCAGTTGTTCTCCACATAATAAGCATGCAAAAATTACTTAATGAATAATAAAAACTAAATGGATGGACGCACTTTAAGAAAATTAATACAGTGAATTACAGCTATAGCTTTGGTATTAATAAAAAGACACAGATGCTAAGAATCTAAGATGTTAAGTCTCAGTGTATCAGAGGACAATAACACAAAGTTAAAGTCTCCTACTTCCTCTCTTAAAGCCCTAATTCCCACCCTCTCTGCCCCTAGGAACTACTAAAATTTATGTCTACAGCTGGACACACTGATTAGGGACTGTTAAAGTAGAGGTTACTGTCCGATTCATCCAGAGACTTATTTGCTTCTTCTTTCTCTGCTCTAAGAATCTGATACTGGCCACCTCCGTGATTCCACGATGGCCCATTTTCTTTGCCCATCTCTTTCATCTTCTGTCCTCCATCAGCTTTCACATGAGAGGGCTGGGCCATTTTATTCAGTGCTAGTCAGTCAAACACATTTTATTCTATGCAGAAAAGCAAGCTTTAATTTTAACACACTTTGTAAACCTAATCTCAGCCATTTCTGCTTAAGAAAATCAAGAAAAGAGTTTATACTAAAGTGATACAGTCTTCACGCACACTTTATTTTTATGTCAAATAGCTTCCTACAGCAATATCCTCATCTGCAAGAAACACTAAGTCCTTATTTAGGAATACTAAATTGTGTCACCTTGAGGCTTGAAGAAGCTTATCATGTGACTTTTAAACATTCTCTATCTGTGAGAAAATACTTTCATAAAATGCCCAAGTTTTTACTTGTGGTAATCGTATAAAAGCATTAGCACTGATTGCCCTAAAGCGCTTTCAAGAAAATAAGTTCCCATTTTGTTAAACAGTCATCAAATTTTAAGACTGGGACTCACATACTTATTAAACACTATTTCTGTTTTTTTAAAAATTCAAACCTGTTCCAGGGGAAATAATCTTTTGGCCTACTATCAAAAACCTACTCTCCTCTGCCCTTCAAGAAATACAGAAATTAGCCGGGCATGGTGGCACACACCTGTAGTCCCAGCTACTCAGCTAAAGCAGGAAGATTGCTTGAGCCCAGGAATTTGAGATTGCATGCAGTGAGCTGTAATGACACCAATAATTAAAAATTAATTTTTTTTAAAAAAAAGAAAGAAACATATCTGCCCTAACATCATACTCCTACATTTAAGAAGCTAATCAGCTAAAACTATTATGCTAAAGAGCATCAATTAGAAGGGCAAATTTCCTCAGGAAAATAATTTTGAGTTCAAGGTTATATGAGCATTTTCTAAGCTAGACTATTTTCTAGGTAATATAATTTAAAGCAGCAGAGAACCAAAATACTTTGTCATGGTTGAAATAAAAGGAGGAAAAAGAAACCATTTTAAGTAGCCTATTAACAAAATCACACGATTAAATTCTCTTACCAACACAAGATTTAATAAAGTGCCATCAATCCTGTGCCTTTTTTTAGTGTCGCATGTACTTCCTAAACCAGGAAAAAAGCAACAGTGGCCACGTACAGTCATTCACCATTTCCGAAGCACTTTTGTACTTTTTACAATGTTGACAATTTAGTATACTATAGCCACCTTTCTCATCACACATTGCATAAATGATGCTAAACCAAGACATTAATTATATTCACAATAAATTATCACACTTACTAGTAAAATATCATTTGTAGTTCAAAATAACTTGAAACATCAAGAAAAAAATGAAGAAAAATAATCTTTCCTGTCAGTTCTAAATTGTAAAACCCTTGGGGATTCATTCAACTATCAATTGCTCAACTGTTGTTGAACTACTTCACAGGCACTATGTTAACAGTGCTAATAGAAGAGTATATATGTAGACTCCTCAATGAGCCCACAGCCCACTGGGAGGGAAAGAAACAATAAGCAAACAGTTCTGGTACATGAAACCTACTAAGTCTATATGAAGCACCCTTTAAAGACAGTACCCTCATTGAGCTTCAATTTATTTTCTAATCAATAAATTTGAATTGTTTTAAGAATTAAAGATCATTGATGAAATAAGAGAGTACTAGTCAGCAAGTTTAATTTTTGAAATAAAGGGCTGGGGGTGTACAAAATATCATAAAAATTCCTATTACATAGTAGATGTGATAGTTATAATTTAACACAAGAGGGGTGGGGAAGGCAAAAGGGCCCATCTTTTGAGTTTAAAATAAGTACAGATCAGATATGGAGCTAGGAGGTTACAAAAGAAGAACAGCCATCCTCAAGATTAATTAGTAAATACCCATGCTGGCCTTGAAGTCATAGACAAAATTCCATACTGTAAAAGAAAACTGACTGCACAAAGACTACCGCATCACATCCACTAGTATGGTAAAGGAGCCCCCATGGCTTGGCGTATGAGACTACCTATCTCTACCAAAGGCTCAATTTTTTTTAAAGTACTGTATCCCAAACTGAAAATATCATTTGAAAATATTACACACAGAAAGCATAGAGGAAAGAACCTCTACAAGATCATGTCAGGTAAGCATATGTTTATTGTAATACCATAAAAACTATTTATAAGTTTTGGTTATCAAATGTTTCCAAATAAGGGTTGTGATAATAAATCAAGAAACCCTGAGATGAACACATTTCCTTGACTGAAAAAGAAATTCTAAGGATGAGGAAAAAGAATAAAAATAGACAATAACACAAGGAAACAAAAATGGCAATATACATAGATCAACATCATAAAATATTTTATTTTTTAAATGGTGATCTAAATAGGCTCTAAGTCTATAAGCTGTGTATGAAGAAAAAGTAACTTTAGTACATAGCAACATTATTAATGTATTTAACAGCACATGAAAAGCAAAGGACATCAAGGAGGAGGTGACAGAATTCAGGGGATCTGCATAGGGGAGTTTCACCTCCCCACAATTTCATGCAGAGTTTTAGGTGCACGTGCATAGGTGTTTTTTTCTAGGAGACGATCCAAAGCTTTCTGCAGTTCCTCAACTGGATGAATGACCTAAAAACATTAAGAGCCACTCATCTAAGACTATTAAGCTTCCAACATTCCTAATGTAACTTTTCCTTGAAAATGAACAATAAGAAAACAAGTTATGAAAAGAATAGGTTAAAAATATGGTTACAACAAGCTATCGTCAAATCTCCACAAAAATCTTTTTATAGAATTAAAGAAATATACTTCATTCTATTTGTAAGCTATAAATTTGAAAATTTAAAGTTTTAGGAAACTAAACTAGCTTTACAAAACAGATGTTGCTGTCTATGCCATTTAATCAATTCAAGTCACATTCCTAGAAGACAATATAGCCATCTGATGAGTTCAGCGTCAATGGAATGAGCCAAATCCACACAACAGCATTTTACAAAAATAATCAGTGGTTTAAAGCAGGGCATGTGCAAAATTCCTGAAATAACACATACATAATTCACTGCCAAACTCAGATCAATTCAGAATCTGCACAGGCAAGAAGCATTATTATGGTTCTGAAATCCATATTCAGTAAGGCTGTGTTCAGAAAGTTTCATTTCAATTTCAAGAAAATAAATGACTAGAGAAGCTCAATAATGATTTTGGCAGATATAAGCACCCTTGTTCAAAGTAGAATCTTTTTACAGAGCTTAAGATTTTTTAAAAGATAAAGAAAAACACCAATTTATAGGACCTAAGTCTTGAATTTAAGGATGAAATATCATCTACTTGAGAAATAGAACACTTTATCTTCTTAAATATTATAGCTATCCAGACAACAGTTAGAGGCAAAAGACAAAAAGGCAATGGAAATGTTTGAAAAAGTGCAGATCAAGTTGCAATTCTGACTCTGCCATTAACAAGCTGCATGACTTTGAGCAAGTTACTTCACTGCTCAGTGCCTTGGTTTACTCATTTCTAAATTGCCTGCGGCTGTGATGCACAAGGAACCCCCCTAAATCACCCTAAAAACCACCAACCTCTAATCTCTCTCCCCCTAGCCTGTGGGGTTCTTCATGGTCAGCACCTTCCCACAGATTCACTCAAGTCCTCCTCAATAAGGCAATTTTAATGCTTCAGAAAAATTAAAGTTTCCTTCTCACGAAAGGTGTGGGAGTAAATATAGAGGAGATTCTCAAAAATCTAAGAAAATCTGGCAAAAGAAGAATAAAAGAGAAATTACCAAGTTTTACAAAAGTATTCCAGTTCTTGTCAAGACTCAAAGCTAAATACCTGGAAAGCAAACGAATGGGCTTTGCTAAACTTTTTAGATTTTATGATTGTTTTCCACAGAAATCAACACAGGAATTTTTAGTCTGAGTTTCTTCCCTTGCAAAAATGGGGGGTCTGGATTAAATCAGTGGCCTTCAAACCACATTTCTCTGAACTCTCACATCATGTCAAAGTGCCCCAGAGACCTCAGGACAAATGTCTTCAGATCATCTTCAAGCAGGTACAGTAACAGTTTTATACATTAGGGTTCCAGGGAAGACCTGGTTTCACAAGTAAGTTCTGCTTATAAAAATTTGCAAACGTTTTCAAAATATTGATAAATAGTCCTGTGATATTCTGTAGGTGCAATACCATTGCTTTGTAGTGGTGTTAATTTTTCTCTACTTCATGCTAGAAACACAGTAACTTTCCTGAAGCTATTGTTTTAAAAGATTTTTTTAAGTGGAAATGGACATAAAACTAAAAAACTAATCAACTGCTAGAGCTGCTAGTAAAAGTAAAGACGTTTAAGGAACGAACTAGTTGTGTTACCCAAAAATATAAGGGTGGAAAGTCATTAGGGAATCACTCAGACTTATGAATTAAACCAGTTAACCATATGCTTAGTAAGAAACAAGAAAAAGCCATTTGAACAAATACTTTTGGTGAATGGGCCAGCAAGGGCAAAATTTTTATTTTGTGAAGAAAATTATATGTCATAATGGTACTGGCAAAAGTGGGACTTTTGGGAGGCTTTGAGACACACATCTTAGAAATGTCAACAGTGTGCCATATCACAATAATCTAGTGATCTGCTTCCAAGAGTCGACCAAACCCCAAATTTCTTCACACAAAAAGATTAAGATTTTTATGGGCCACAATCTAGAAATCTGTCTACTTTGAGAGAGAAGAGAATTTAATAGAACCTAACTTACCATAAAACTCCAGTGATTTAGAACAGCTGCTCAGGAGTCAGGAGCTGCCAGATGTAAAGTGAACTGCTGCTTTCTATGACTGCTATCATCTAGGAGCAGCTACTGCCTAGGAAGAACCTATAAGAACTTTCCTGACTAGGGGAGAAGACTGCTGTCTCGGTGTCCATGCTGTAGGTAATTGGTGCCAGTTCTCCCAGCAATCTGCTTTTTCAGTGTAGATGGATGTTCTGATTCCTAAATTATAAACCTTTCACCAATTGCCTTGCCTCTAGTATGTGTTCTGGTGTTTACTGCTGCCCTGGCTTTTAATATTTAGTGTAACACCTTATTTCATTCACCACTATAAACTCCTCTAGTTGCTACCAGTTCATTCTTTATCTTGATCTCTCCATTGTATATGTCTTCCTTTGGTCTACCCCTATCTTGTTCTGACCTACTGTGCCCCCTAGATCTACCTCCTGCCCTTAATTCTAAACCGTCCATGTCCTGTCTGTGGACCCCAGTTTGCTGTCTTACTTTCACAAACTAACCCAGCCAGAATTCAGAATTGGGAAAAAATAGGACTTGGTTCCTTTCAGAATTTATGAAATGGCTTATATGAAAGAACTGCAGAATAATATTGCTGCTAATAAAAAGCAGCAATATAGTAAAAGTGGTGATCGCAGTCAGCACTTACTCACAAATACCACTTTACTGTCTCTTCTCATGGCTGCATAGGACACTAACAATGAGTGGAAGTGGACAACCCTTTCCTCCACTGCACATGGCCTCCTACTCACTAAATTACTCAGGTAGCTGGCCTTCTGGGACACGCAGGTTGATCTTCATATTGCTGGCAAACCCTAACCAGAACTTAGAAAACAGTGATGGAAAATGCAAAGGTATCTACCAGTAAAGAGAAAGAAAAATCAGATTTTATCTATTTTTTTCTTTGAGACAGGGTCTCACTGTGTCACCCAGGCTACAGTGCAGTGGAGTCATCATAGCTCACTGCATCCTTGAACTCCTGGGCTCAAGTGATCCTTCTGCCTCAGCCTCCCGAGTAGCTGGACTACAGACATGCACCACCACACCTGGTTAATTTTTCTGTTTTTTTTGTACAGATGGGGTCTCACTCTTACTCAGGCTGGTCTTGAGCGATCCTCCCACCCTGGCTTCTCAAAGTGCTAGGCTTATAGACGTAAGCCACTGTGCCTGGTCAGATTTTGTCTCCGTTTGTTCAAGAGTTTTGACTTCACGAGCACTTCAAAACATCAGTTAAATACATATTCCAATAATATATGAAAAATGAGATGGTACTTCAAAAAGATATACTGTAAAAAAAAATTTTTCCAAGTTGTTCTTGTTTACTTCTTTTTTCCTAGTTTCTTTTCATTCAGGGACACTCAAATAGAACTAATCCTCTTTTCATCAGCTACCTGGGATCAAAGACATGGGCTCTTTGCCGCAAGATTCCTTCCTTGCTCCCTCCCATGAAGGAAGAACACCGGCCATCCCCATCCACCCCGACAAGAATCACCCTCTCAACTGTTTCACCATAAAAAAGTCTTTTAAAAAGAAACACTGACTCCTTTTCCTAGATTCTCCTACTCCGGGCACCCCACTCCGCACTCTGTTTGGCCAGAGGTCGGGGAAAACCCCTGGGCTACCAGCCTATTAAGAATAAAATGGGTTATAAACAATGATAAAAACAGGTGTATTTTAATAAATGGTCACTAATCTCATCCATTTGAGACTGACCCCAATTATTTTTCTACCCTGTCCTATCATGCATCTATCTTCTACCATTCCTGAAGCCTGAGAAAGTAATAACATTTCCTGTTTTGAGGAAATAAAAACTTCACCACCGGAATAATCATAACTACACATATTAAATCCTCCATAAAAATATATTTAATATGTAGACAATGTTTTCTTCTTTGAAAAATTTAAGATACACTGCATTATTAAAAACTCAATTTTTTGTTTTACTTGTATTAAAAAAACCATAAAACTTCAAACAGTAATGATACATTAGACAAAATTAAGAAACCTGCTAAACTTTCGGGGATTAACTTTAGCAGATACAGAGATACTTAGGTATTATTATATTTCAAAAGTAGTCAAACAATAGGAACATCTAAAATATTACCTTAAGCACAAGCTGACAGAGCCAAGCTGCACTACTTGAACAGTGAAGGAATGATACTTCCTCCTATATCAAACACAAGTAACGTTATCTACACCAATACATTCGAGACATCAGTCTCAGGAACAAATATCTATCAGTGAGGAAGGATAAAGAAAACTTACAGAAAGGCAAAAAAGCTTGTATTATTAATTATAATAACAATATGTAAAATTAGGAAGCCAAAGGGCCATCTGGGAAAAATGACAAGTAGCCCTCCCTCCTTTTTTTTTTTTTTTAACACTTCTCTTCCTGTCTTTATTTGGTCAGTTTTCTGGAGATCCAGAGCATTAAAAAGTTACTGAAGCACTGATCTGCAACTATGTATCTGTTCCTATTTAAACATCCTGAAAGAAGATCACACACAAAAATAAATCTGCATCCTCTACAGAGCTCACTGTTTACCAAGTTAAAAAAGAAAATGTGTGTTCTTGCTAGACTTCTTTGAATATGCCTTGTTTCGTAGATTTAACTTTGGAGCCACATTTCCTAATTATGAAAAGATTATTTTACATAACCCCTAAAAATCAAAACCTCACTGTGTAACCAGTTGGTGGCAAGACCACGAGAGGAATTCTGAGTGAATTTAAAGCACAATAGTTAAAGACACGTTTGAAATAGGGTATATAGTAAGAAGAACAAATAAAACCTGTAAAAATAAACAGTCATGTGCCATTATCATGACATTTTGGTCAACAACAAAGGGACTGCATATGTGACAGTCCCATACGATTATAAAACTGTATTTTTACTGTACCTTTTCTGCGTTTAGATACACAAAAACTTCCCATTGTGTTACAGTTGCCTGCAGTATTCAGTATAGCAAAATGCTGTACAGGTTTGTAGCCTAGGAGCAATACGCTATACCATCAAAGTTTACGTAAGTGCACAACGATAAGATTGACTGAAGAGGAACTTCTCATAACATAACCCCATTGTTAAACAACATGCGTATATACCAACAATAGACACCAACAATAAAAATTTAGCATTTCCAGCAATGATGGTCTTGATAGCAGTGTTATCCAAGAGTGCTGTATTTATAACATGGGATAAGGCAAATATGAAATTATGTTGAGAACCAGCAGTTACGACATGAGAAAAAGAAAATACAGATAAAGAATGGTGGTATTAAGTAAAAACCCTATAGTCCTGAACCTGAATTGCCAAGTATTAGTATGAATTACTATGTCTTTTACCTTTAAAAACAAAACAAAACAAACAAAAAGACACGTATCTAGGTCTATTCATTGAAAAAAAGGCCTATCAACAATGACTAAAGTAGCAGCAACAAGAATCCCCAGGGCTCAGACTGTGGTCTCTAAATACTATGCCCCAGTTAAAGGAACCATAATTCCTTAGTAAAATGGCTGATTCCAGATCTGGAGCATAAAATTTTCAAGATAAGCCTAGAACATCTTGTCATACAAGAAAGTAAGGATGGTATCAGTGACTAACTACTCGAAGTCATGTCACAAGGACTCAAAAGTCACTTTGAATAGGCTTCCACTGGCCAAAGATAGGAAAATTTAAACATCAAAAAGGAAAACTGCAATAGATTGAAACATGGTATGTTTAAATTCATGAGTTTATGATAATATTCAAAAATAAAAACTCACAAGTCATCTTTGGAGGAACAGTTAACTATAACTCCGTAAGGTAAAGTTAGTGTAGATACATTTTTTTGAAAATCTTTCTTTAAATGCTATTCAAATCACACCTGTCATTTCAATAATTCAAGAAAGATTCAACTGTTCTAAACATAGAAGGGAGCAAAACTAATTCAAATATTCTGTGTAAAGAGTAAAGCATCAGAAAAAAATGAAATAGCGTTTACTCGATTAAAAGCATGATATAAAAAACAGAAATGTTAAAGCCCCCCCATGTCATCATATGTGATGTATTTTATGCATTACAATTAATGTCTTCATATATAGTCTTGGTAAAATAAAATGTACCTAAGTAAAAATTATCAACAATTATGAAGAGTGCTCAGAACTTAATGGTTTTTACAATTTCCAACATTTTGTACCCATCACCAGCGAACTTCAAAAACTGCAAGTATGTTACAGAGAGGGCTGCCTTGATTCCTGAGGAAAAACTACAAACCAAGGAGCTATATACCTCCATGTTCGACATCCTTAAAGAATTTCTACTTTGGATTAAATGAGAAGCATTAAGATCATACTGAGGAAATATTTTTAAATTGTCCTCAGAAAAATCACATATGCTAGAGGTTATCCCTTCATGGTTTTGTTTCTTTAAAAACACGACTATTTCAACTGTGCCACATTATCAATCTCTGGACCTTTCTGATGCCTTGTCCAGCTGACCATTACTACTCCACATTTTTCTGAAATACTACCTCAGAAATCATGGCTCTTCACTTGGTTCATGGACTCCAACCCATCTATTCCCTACTATACTTTCCTTCTAAGTATTTTTCTTATTATTCCTTATTGCTTCCCGCCAACTGCTGAGGGAGTGGCCAGATAACTATTAAGGCCCAACCTCCTACCACAGTGAGATTTGTTCCAGACCTACTTACACGGTCCCAAGGCCAAAATAAAACCAAGATGATAATTCCTTAAATGTTATAGTCCTCAAACTATGGTAAGCCCAGAACACTTCCAAGTGGTCCTACTCTATTCTAGGTTCCTAATTCTAAGAAGATTTAACCATGATTTAATCCAAATTAGGTTTCCTCCTGAAATATTCTTCTAACTTCTAAGAACATTAACCATTTTCCCCCTAAATTTTTCTAACATTTTGGTCATTCGATTACCACAAACTAGACTAAGCCAACTTAAGGGAAAATAGTTGAAGACAAATTCAGCTGTCCTCCCTTCCTGTTACAACTTACATACGACACGAGATGTGGCACTGTGGGAGGTGGGCGGGCAGGATTATTCCATAGAGTAAGTCTTAAAAGTATGGTAAGTTAGCAGAGGCACCTCGAAATGATTTCCAATCACTGTGATAGCACACAGATATTCTCTAAGCTATATTAGAAGGATCAGAATCTTCAGTGAAATCATTTCAGGATAGAGTATCAATTGTATGGCATATCTGGATCTCCAGCTACAGTCAAGGAAAGTTAACTGCTTTGAAATTCTGCCACATTTACATTCCTAGAGGAAATCAGAAAAACCACGAAGCAAATGGTTTGAATAATACTGTTACTTCTCTCAAACCTCTGAGAACATTTAATAAATGTTTATTGGATGAACTGCCTGCCTTATTTCATGGAATATATATCATATCTCCTAAAATTTCTTTTTAACATCTCCCCAAAATAAAAAAATTTTCAAAAGGCCCAAAAGCAACCTTTAATAGGTAAGCAACATATACTTATATTTCTGTAGTATTATAGTATAATAGAGCCCTACAATCCAACCACATGTCCTTCAGGGAAAATGCATATGTTCTGTATAGCAGTACCCAATCTTTTTGGCAGCAGGGACCAGTTTCATGGAAAACAATTTTTCCATGGACCAGGAGGGCCCAGAGGGGAAGTGGTTTCAGGATGATTCAAGCTCATTACATTTATTGTACAGTCAAACCTCTCTGCTAATGATAATCTGTATTTGCAGCAGCTCCCCAGCACTAGCATCACCGCCTCAGATCATCAGGCATTAGATTCTCATAAGGAACACGCAACCTAGATCCCTTGCATGTACAGTTTACATACGGTAAGGTTCTCACTCCTATGAGAATCTAATGCCCCCGCTGATGCTGATCTGACAGAAAACAGAGCTTATGTGGTGATGCGAGTGATGGGGAGCAGCTGAAAATACAGATGAAACTTCCCTTGTTAACCAGCCACTCACCCCCTGCTGTACGGCCGGGTTCCTAGCAGGACACAGACCCAAACCAGTCTGTGGCCCGGGGGGGTTGGGGACCACAGCTGTATAACACTTAACATTAATTGTACAAATATACTACACAAAAGCAACCAAAGATTCAAAATCCAAAACTAGCAAAATTAATCTGTCACACTTATTTTTTTTTAGCACATAAGCATAAATGTACCAAAATAAACCTCCACAAACCCTGCCTGAATTTAGGGAAAATGTAAACTGGCATGATAATGAATAAAGAAACTTCTTAACAAAGCTAATGGAAGTGGAGCGCAATTTATAAATGAAAGCTCATCAGGAGATGTTGAAAAGCACACTGAGGGTTTACCACCTGAAACTACGGACTTGAAAAGCCTAAGAAAATCATCAAGAAAACTAGTTCCCTACCATAAGGAATAAATTTGCCACCATCTCAAAAAGGAAGAAAGGAAGGGGAGGAGAAGAGGGCTGATGGAGAACTTGGGGAAAGTTCCTGCCACTCTATGTCCCCAGTCAGAAGACGAAAACATCCTACCAAATTCCTGCTCAGTGGTCTTCTGTCAGAACACGTTTAGTGCCTCTCCCTTAAGACGGCACCCCAAATGGCCTATCGGTCATTCCCAACCATTGTTGGAACCTAGACCGGCACTCGAACTTTCAGTGGTTATGGAAATGTTTCGTATCTGCACTGTTCAACAGGGTAAGCCACTAGCCATACATAGTAAGTACCTGAAATTTGTTGTAAGACCAACAATCTGAATTTTTCATGGTATTTAATTGTAATTAATTCAAATTTAAACAGCCACATGTGGTAAGTGGCTACCATATTGAATAGTGTAACTTGAGAGTCAAAGCCCCTGGTATTTTATTGTTGAAGGCGGTTTTGCTGACAAAATGTACCTTTAAAGTAAAGGGTGGCTGATTCTGCATGAACTCAAGAGGAGGGGAAAAAAAAAAAAACTTTTCTTGAGGTACATCTCAAGATATCAACCTACAAGGCTCCGAAATACTAAAAGGCATACCCTGAAATTGCCTTATTTATACTTTAGATCAGCTGAATTTGGGAGTTAGGAATAATTTTTGTCATACACAAGATAAATGTAAGTGACAAAAGAATAGTATAGAAAAATAAATCTAGAAAGTTCCAAGATTTTGCTTAAACTTTTTAAAAAATAAAAGCAACTACTCATTACAAGTCCCAAATTGCCTATCTCTACATCCCTAGTTTAAAAACTTCCCCTTCTCCATTATACTCCTGCCTATACCAAATTTTAATCTTTAATTACATTCAGTTTAAAACTTTGTTATATATGGCTCTTCTAGGTAGCATTTTCTAATAGTATCACAACATATTCCTGTGACAATACTATTAGAATGAGAATAGGAATACAGTATCATAGTTCAATAAATAACTACTGAAATGAGTTAAAATAATGAATAAAAGCTTTTGAAATGTTTATTAAGTTATATACATAACATTTTCTCTGAGGAAGCCAAATCTACCAGATAATCATATTACATTATAGTAAGTCCTCACTTAGCAGCGTCAACAAGTTTTTGGAAACTGACTTTAAGCAAAATGATGTACAACAAAACAAATTTTTTTTCCTCATCCACTTTATAATGAAAAAAACAGTGAAGGAACAACATTATTCGAGGACCTGCTATCCATCATTTCACTTAAAGCCACAATTTCCAAGAACCTATCAACAACAGACATTAAGTCAGGAGTTACTGTACACCTCTGTAATTAAAACTTAATGCTAGTTTATAAATAATATCCTCTAAGAGACAAATCCATGAATTTAATTCGATAATTAATAATGATGATTAAGTTAATTTTATAAATGATTAAGGGTTGATATTATTTTCCTATTTGAATAAAGGTAATTCAAGAATAATAGATTCTCTCACATGAAATTATGCAAAACTTCTGAGCATCAGAGAATTCAATCCCACAATTTTCTTTTCTTCTGAGTGTACTATGACAGAATTTCTTATAAGTTGGCCCTTTCTACGAGAAAGATTTTTTAAAGCCAAACAATTACAGGTAGTTAAATTTATTCCATAAATAGAGCACTTACGGAGCAAGTTAAATAAAATATGCTCCTCCATCCTAATATGGTATTCAAAGTTAATCTCCTATAGCACACAGGCAAAAAAACTTTAACCTACAGTCAGAGAAAAACACATGTATGGAAAACAAAATCAAATATGTTCAGCGCTAATGATCAAATTATACAAAACAACAACAGACTTAAAATACCATTGAGAATCTCAAGTGATTCCTAAATATACTTAGTCTTCACTGACAACAAAACTATAGCAGTAAGGACACAGAGAATTATAACATGCGTTATCACCTTTCTTCTCAAACTAAAAATCCCAGTACAGTCTCAGAAAGTTGAGAGTTATGCTCAAGGCAACTCCTTGACATGATGCCATTAGATCAAGCAGATCGTATTCTGGGATGTTGCTGTGGCTATCAGAGATGGCTATGCTAAAAAGAAAAAAAAAAAAAAAAACAGCTACTATTGTCAATTACGGTCTCAATATTAGCACCTAAAACAAATCCTATGCTGTAAGAAAAGCCATTTATAAATGCAGCCATAAAGCCCACTGCTCATGTAATTTGCATGGCCTGATGAACTTTTAGACTTCAGTTCCCATGCCTCACCAATAAACCAGGCAGGTTTCCTTTCCCACTAATGCCCTTTTTCACAGGGATGGATGGATGGATGGATGGATGGGAAATGGGGTGGGAAGGAGGAAGGGAAGAAAGGAGGAAGGAACGGAGGGAGGACAGGAAGGAAGAAGGGACCTCCCGGCTAAATAAAAACAAATCAGGAATTTTTACCTTTGAACTGCCCGCAAATCAAAGGCAAAGGCAAGTATGGAAGGGCAAATATTTCGAAGTAAAAAGTAATAATAACGCTAAATTTTTGCAAGTTTCTTCTAGAGTGCAAAAGCTTTTTTATTTTTACCACTTTGTAATTTACTCTTCCAAAGTTCTAAATCTGATGCTTCTGATTTACTTACACATAATGATCACTACCAAATAAGAGATGTTTTTATTTCAAGGGGCATATTTCTGGTAGAGAATTATTTAGCTACCAGATAGAAAAAGCCAAGAAATGCTTTCTGAGATCTTTGCTCATCAGCCCAGAACTTAAAATTCACATATAACAAACACAGCATTACATCCAGCATGTACAGATTTCCCTAAAAATTTACACATACATACCCCCTGGGGGTGGGACCCCTGAAGTGTCTTCAAAAGTACAATTAAGTCACAGAAGTAAGTTTATGATTCCTTAGTAATGTAAACAACTCCGCTGGATACAAAGTCCTAAAACTTTTCTTTTTTTAAATCAACGAGTCAGGTTAAATAATAACTAGTAACTATAAAACATAATATTCTCCTGCCAATATGTTGTAGTCATGGTAACGAAAAAATCTCAACTGTTTCTGGGACCGTCTGACTCATCTTGTTGTGCAATGCCTCAATTCTTAAAGTCAAGAGTCATTGAATGAAACTGGAATTACCAAGAAACCTTCTCTCTTCCCTTAGACTGTCAAAGGGTTAAAGAATAATAATAATTAAAAAAAAAAAGAGCTTCAGAACATCTGTATCAAAGGTGTGAGGATGAACTGAGTATTTTCAAAATATAAACCAAAAACCTAATCAACACAAATCAAAATTTCAATACATTTATCCAAAATTTAGATGAAATATACATAATATCAAAATTTCTATTTGGGCACCAGTAATGCCTAAGAAAAACATGATTTTCAATAACAGCTTTTACTCTTGATCTCCTTCAAACAACTTAGGAGTAAGAAAGACTGGTTCAAAATTACATCATTCAACATACTCAAAAGCAAATACAGTCCAGTCCACATTGTAATGAAAAACTTTTACCTAAAACTTTTACCACTCTATCAAGTGGCCAATCAGTGTATTTGGTTAGCTCTGTACTACTTTATCACCACGCCAAAGTAAAATCCTCAAACACAGTAATCTTTGCCACCTCACAGATATGTATTTTTATTGGACTGATATACTAAATTCAGGCTATCCTATCTAAAAATGTAAACCCATCAATCTGGTCTCACACTACTATTAAATAATATATCCCAACACTCAGGGCACCATTAATTTAACAAACTTATAAAAATCTACACTAAAAATTTGAAGGATATCATTATATATGCACAAATTAAACTAGCAATAGGTTAATTCTTGTTTAATGTTCTGATGAAGAAGTTTATTTTTTGGATGGGGATATTTAAAAATACTTTATTTTTGTTTTAGTTACTTTCTATAATCTAGCATACTGCAATATGACCTTTGTGCTTTTTCACCCACAAATGAAGTTGTCTACATAATAAACAATATTTTCTTTAATTCAACATTCCCTGATATCTTTCTTTCAGAAGGGACAAAAGCATATTACGAGCTATTTTTCTCAGCAGTCTTGGAGAAATCCGCTATCACATATTCCATATAACCTTCAAAGGTCCACTGTTAAGTGATTAAGCCACAATGTGGTTCCTATCTACCTACCTTTCCAGTCTCAAGCACTCTCTCTTAACCTGTTCCCTCTTCTATCACATTCCCTATAAGCGCTAAACACACAGAGTTACTCAGATTCCAATTCCATTTCTCCTAATCTGCTGTTAATAAAATACAAAAACCTAAAGTGGTAGGATCATTCATATCTTTTTTACTTTCAGATCCACAATGCCTAGCACAGTATCTAGGAAAGAGTAATTGTTCAATGTATGTTTAATGGATAAAATGCATCAAAGCCCCTTTCCCTGCACTTCAAGTTGATTAATTTTAATACCAATAATTTAAAACTCTCCTTTTAATAAAAGTTCGATATTTAAGGATCAAAAAACCAGATGTGATTAAAAATACACAAAACACCAATGTAATAGCCCTCATTTTACCTCACTAAGAATAATGGAATAAGCTCCTAATATTCTCCTTACCACCAACTTCCCTGCCCCAATTTATTTAACATATTGTAGCCCAGATTAATCCTCCAAACTGTTCACATAATTCTCTGCTCAAGACTCTCAAGAGATCCCTCTAATGGTCTACAAAATGGTGGTAATGCATTAATGAAGTATTCAAGGTCCCCCATGATCTGATTTAAATTACCTTTTCAAACTTATTTCTTCCTCTTCTCTTTATCACACCCTTCTCAACAATCACACTGAAATTGTTGCTACGACCTATACTTTTCCACTGTGTCTTTGCCCTTGTGAATACACTTTGACTAGATGATCTTTTCTCTCTCCTGCCCCTGAAACTCACATGTTCCAATTCATTCTCTGAAGCATCATACTAAATGCCACTTCCTCCATAAGACTCGCTGAATCCTGGTGACTACAGGTCACCTTTCCTCTGCTAAATACCGAGAGCGCTTAAATTGTATCTCCGCTATGGTTCCTATTACACATGTAGTATATACTGCTACTTATAGTCATCATTCCTACCAGCATCTAAATCTTCAAGAATCAACATTTGGCTCAAGAAAGGAGACAGAGATGCTTCTGGAAGAAAGCTATGCAAAGGTCTTATAGTGGTTGGAAAAAGTGAAAAATATGGTGATGGCTCATGGAGAACACCAGGTTTAGTTTAAATAGGTGCTGACTGTTGGGAAAAAATGGTGAAACGTCACCTTACTGGTAAATGTAAGAACATGAAGCCACACCAAGTACTGAATCCATTCTCTCGTGTTCCATACTCACAAACATCCTATTCAATGGAGGGGACTCAGCTGGTCAAGAGAAATTTGGTGGTTTAAGAAATAGTTACTGTAGCAAAAACCAACATGCTATTACCGTGTTTGATTTGAAATTGAAAATCTCCAACAAAGATGTATCTAACTAGCAAGGAAATCTGGTATCAATGTATAAAAACACCCCATGGTAATATATGGCAGCAAAGTTAATATTAATGACAGAAAACTTCAAGCAAAAATCCACTGTCTTCCACTCAAAGAAGAAAGCCTTAATACTTTGACATTTTTGATGATTTAATGATAATCTAGGAAGTCTTTCCCTTTAGCTTGATAGAATATTAACTGAAGACCCTAACTCAATTGTGTTGAAATGTGTGCTCTCCCCTATGACAGTTATTCACTGCCCAGGAAAGACAGCGTGGCCTGTGAGCAGACCAAGAGGTTGCATGGGCCCCTACCTGTCTGGACAGAGATAACAACCTATGTGAGAATGAAGCAGGAGCCCAGTGAGAGAAGCAGAGTTTTTATAAGCAACTGCTGTGCAACACGTAAAAAATCTTGGGAAGCTGGGAGATAAATGACTAAGCACATTATTTTTCTAAAAAACCTTATATCCT
>NW_012154285.1:9686680-9687738 GCF_000956105.1 Propithecus coquereli
TTGTATACATATTAATTTAAATTTTGATAATTTAAAATGTACAGTATTTCCAAAGCAAAATTATTTAGAAAGTTAAATGCTAATGCCAAAATTCAACAAAGTTCTATTTAAGAAGTATTCAACCTTTTAATGCCTAAAGTCTCAACTGCTGAAAGTTCTTACCAAATTAAGTTCAACTGCCAGTTTTTAGAGTCAAATAGCAAACTATCTATAACACTACATATACGGACTAAAGCTATAACAGATTAGTTCAAGCTCTATTAGTGTTATTATAAACTGGTTAATCTTTTCACAAAATACACATCAAATCATGAAATCCATTAAAATTTCCATAAAATGATAATATGAATTACTATTTCAATGAATATTTACTACTTCCAAACTCTATTGCCTTCCACTCAGAGATTTCCAAGAGAAAACTATTATTTACATAGCAGAATGCTAGATTCCCACTTCTCTTAGCAGGCCATGAAAATACACAGACTGGATTTAAAAAGAGGCTACAAAAAAATCAAGTTTTTTTTGCTTTGAAATACCTAGACTGAGACAGGTTAAACTTTGTAGTATATACACCTGAGTATTAATTAACCATATAAGTTACCAGGTAAAAATTTAAGCACAATACTTAATCTTGTGAAAACTAAAAGGGTGAAAAAAATTGCATATGGTTCTGCTATTTAAATAAAGCATCTCACCTAATACGACTGAACTAAAAAGTCACTGATTAGTTTGCAGTCCCCCTAGTGTTCAACTAGTTCAATTAACAGTCTCAACATGGTAAAAGCTACCACTTACTTCATAACTACCAAATCTATCCCACACATAAAAATGAATTTTTGTTTGTTTGTTTGTTTGTTTGTTTGTTTTGAGACAGAGTCTCACTGTGTTGCCCAGGCTAGAGTGCCGTGGCGTCATCCTGGCTCACAGCAACCTCAAACTCCTGGGCTCAAGCGATCCTTCTGCCTCAGCCTCCCGAGTAGCCGGGACTACAGGCATGCGCCACCATGCCCGGCTAGTTTTTTCTATATATATTTTTAGTTGTCCAGATAATTTCTTTC
>NW_012154285.1:9688478-9740834 GCF_000956105.1 Propithecus coquereli
GTTTTTAAACATCAAATGTCTATATATGATTTAATTGAAACTATATTGACAACGCTAGGTGGAAGAGAATTCAAATTTTATCTACAGGTAGAAAGTGTGGCCAAAACTGTAAAATGCAAAATTACATCCTTATTTAGCATCTAAATTCATAAAGATTTAAATATTTTGAGTGGAATTCATTAAAGGAAAAATATGACTATAAAATGCATTTACACATTTAAATCTGTTTGACATACTTCATGTTGTATCATAAAAATATAATTCTCATATTATCAATAAGAATAAAAAACAAATTGAAATGTCTTATCTATGATGACATACATCACAGGAAGAGGCATGATATGAATATTCAATCCCTTATTTTCAGTTTACTTACCTACAATTCTTATCTTATGACTTCTGCCTCTCCAAAGGTAAAAGATAACAAAAGGATAAATTTCGTCCTGGTCTCTGTTCCATTTTGAATATGTGAGAGTGATTAGGAGGGAGTAATCCACAATCCATGACCTATACTGCTGCTCAGTACCAGCTGAGCTAAGGTCACAAATGGAAAAAGAGAAAGAGAGATGGTTCCTGACCAAGAAAGTCTGACTCACTAATGACAGGAGGACCCTGGCATCCTCCGAGAGACATGGCAGCATTCCATGTGTTGCCAAACCAAATTTTGACTAACACAGGAAATCCAAGCAATTCTGGGTATATGTGTGAGTGTGTCTGCAAGCACCTTTGAAGGGGACAGATCAACTTTGCTAAAAGTCTTTGAAAAATGTCATTTTAAAATTATAAAATCAGCAATGTACTATCCTGTTTATTTAGAAAGCAGATGCAACCAAAAGGTCATCTTGATAATAACTGAACAAAAGATGTATATGGACACTAAAAACCGTCTATTAAGGATTTCAGTGAAAATGTTTCCCTAAATCATATTACTATCTTATTTTACTATCTTATTTTATCATGTAGTCTGTACCATGATACTTAAGGAAGCTAGTAATTAATTCAGGATTTCAGAGCGAGAAATAGAAAGTTCAATGAAAGGTATCAGTCAATTTGATTCTATGGTAAAACCCTCAGAACTTTCTCAGAGAGTGCCTCAGCCAAGCAATCTTACTAATCATTTCCATGTAGCAAATATCAACTTCAGTGTTGGTCTGGCAATTATAACATATGTAGGACAGCCAAGGTCATTAAAGCCATGATGTATTTATAAGTTAACAAGGATCCTGACATATAATACCATTAAGTACTTTTCCCCAATAAACAGTACTCTTCCACAGCCATCTGCTCTACAGGACAATTACAACACAATTTTTTTGCCAAAAGCCCAAACTACTTACTACCTATGACACAAATAAAAATAATTTATGGAAAACTATTCAATCAATTTTAAATAACATTTTAAATTTCCATTTTAAAAATTAAACTATAGACTATAAAAAATAAGAAACTACAAAAAAAAGGAAGAAAATTATATCACTGTCTTTTCAATATGCATTTAAAAACAAATCAATGCATCCAGAAAATCTTTCAAATCTGGCTAAATTCTTTCTTTTAAAGTATCCTATAATAGCAGCATGTTTTCTATGTCATCCAGGATACTGGAAAGGCTTCCTAGCAAGCAATGGTGCTAGACTGATAATCTTTACACAAACTTCTAATACATTCATTAATCTGTTAATTAATTTATTCGACAAATATATGTCAGGAGTTACACTGTCCTGGAAATACAATGAGGAACAAAAGTCGGATGCAGGTCCTGCCCCCATACAGTTTATAACCTACTGGGAGCTTCTACCTAGTCCTGCTCAAAAATCTTCAAAAGCCCTAACCACCTATGAAGTCAAAACTACCTAGCCTAGAGTTTAAGTTCCATCCCCAACAGATACAAATATGCATTTTCAGTCAATTTTTCATCTTTAACTGTTCCCCGATACACATTCCAAACTTGGTATCCTTGTACTTGCAATTATACATTCTTACACATGCAATGACACATATGTTCTTGCCCTGACAAAGCCACATAGCCAAATTCTATCCATCCTTTATGGTCTAGCTGAAGAATCAACTCTTCCTCAAAGCTCTGCCTCTTTCCACATAACTCCAAAAATACTGTGTGCCACTCTTAGGAGACATTGCTTTCTACCCTTTAACAATGCTCTGTGTACGTATGCTCTATTAGGTTCTCAGCTTCTGAAATGAAAAAATTTTTCTGATTCATTTCTGTATTCTGCATAGAACCTAACAGCGTAGAGACAAATAAACGGTGGTAATTCTAAATATAAAAAATCATTAAATAGTGATAACACTTTATAAATCTCAACAAATGCTTTTAAAGCTTCCTCTCATAAACCATGTGATTGTTATTATTCCATAATACTATCATTTTAAATGTGTGGGCAAATGAGCTGATCAGTACTGACCCCAGAACATTCCATGAAAGTGTTTTTGTCCCCCGATTATCCTCTAATGCACTGCTCCAACCATATGGAAAATCAAATAGATATCCGCATATCTGGACTAATCATTTATATTGCTATACTGAAGTCATTTAATCTTTTTTTGTAAAATGGTACATGTTTTACTGATGATGGGGAGTACATTTAAATCTGTTTGAGGGCTCTGGCTGAGCTCTGATTAACGAAGCCTTTACCTTAGCAATGAGAATAATTGTCCAGCCACCTCGGCTACGCAAATCAAGAGCCCCTCTTTGTTATACTCTTCATGAAACCAATATATGGTATGACAAATGTTTCTATAACAAGAGTCACTGTCAACAAGTGCTATTTCCTCCCTAAACAATCAGGGTTGTATGTAATTTGTCCAAAATGCCAAGGCAGGCATCTTTTTCATTATAAATATCTACTAGGCTACTTTTACAATAAGTTAAAAATAATATGCCTGAAATTTAACTTACAGTATCAAATTTTTCTCCTTTAAACTAAGTATATTTCAGTGTCAATGACATGTCTTCCTATAAACAGCAAACATCCAAACAACTTACATTTAAACAAGCTGAAGATTACCTGTAAAAAATAATCTTAATGAACTCATCTTGAAGAGGTTCGTGTTTCCCTTATTCAGGCAATCATTCCATAAATATTTACTAATTTCCTACTGGTGTCAGAAAGTAAGGCTTAAAGAAAATTAGCAAAAGGTCTTACCTACCCCAAGGATAGAAAAGTCAGAAACAAAATAAATTTTTTAAAAAAGAAGATATTTTGCATATCACATATCGAATAGGAGGAAGAGGCTACTAATGACAAATTTATGAACACTCTAACCTTCTCTTTATCATTGTATACATTTAAGCTTTTTCAACACAGACACTTCATCTTTATCCAATTTTTATCTTATTTTTTCTTAATCAAGCTAGTTCTGCTGCATGATTAACTACAAACTATAGGGTATTATTCCACCACAATACCCTGGCAACCAGCTCATATTCAGTTACACTATTACAGAGCACAAAAAAAAAAAAAAAAAAAAAAGAGCTAATTGTATGATCATGTGGATATTGTAGAAGCCCTTTAGTTCAATCCTAGATGGGCCTCGAGAGGATAATGCTTATTCTGTTGAACTCATTGCCAAATCACAATATGAAAAGAGCTGGGATCAAAACAAGACCCAATTATACAGAGTGCATTTTATCAATGTTGGGTTTATAAGAAATAGGTATGTGGCCCTGTACTTGTGGAAAACTGTTCAAAAATATTTACATAGATGGAGCTTTAAAGAAAATTATCAAACACTTACTAGCCATAATGATATTCAGTGAGAATCTCTTCAGGTAGCATCAGGACAGCAGCTCATGAAATGCTTAAAGCAACAGAATTCCATTTCATGATTCTCTAGTTCTTAAAACAGATTTCTATACTATTCAGATATTTTAGGGAGAGGGAAAAGCATATTTATGTGTTATTTCTACTATTAAGGTTTTTAAAAAAGAATTGTAAAACCCTAGCTCCTAGTGATGCTCATGGCTGAGTATTCAAAGTTCTAATTTCCATTTGCTCAAGCATCACAAAGCAAAACCAAATGGAGACCATTTGTAAATACTTTTCAATTATTCACAGAAAATTAAGCACGGAGATCTATAAATCAGTTTAGTCTACTATACTTTAAACAGATCCAGAGACCATATAACAACTAAATGGTAGCCTGAGCAACCACCTCCTGCTTCACCCAATAGCTATCTATCCCGTTCTTTTGCTACGTATTTCTGATTTTTCAATATCTGGGCCTATGACAACAGAGCTATAAAAAGAAAAGGGAAGAAATAAAAGAACTCTAATGACAGTAGATATATAATTCTAGCTTTTCAATTACCTCAATAAGATACAGGCATACCACACTTTATTGTACTTCACTTTATTGAGCTTTGCAGACATTGCATTTTTTACAAATTAAAGGTCTGTGGCAACCCCGGGTCAAACACGTCTATTGGCACCATTTTTTTAACAGCATATGCTCACTTCCTTCGTGTCACTGTGTCACATTTTGATAATTCTCACAATATTTCAAACTTTTTCATTATTACTACATCTGTTATGATGATCTGTGATCTTTGATGTTACCACTATAATTGTTTCGGGGCACCATGAACTGCACCTATATTAAGACAGTGAACTTAACCCATACATGTTGTGTGTGTGTTCTGACCATTCCTCAGACTGGTCATTTCCCTCCATCTCTCTCCCTCTCCTCAGGCCTCCTTATTCCCTGAAACACAACAATATTGAAATTTAGGCCAATTAATAACCGTACAATGGCCTCTAAGTGTTCAAGGGAAAATAAGAATTGCATGTTTCTCACTTTTAATCAAAAGCTAGAAATGATTAAGCTTAGTGAGAAAGGCATGTCAAAACCACAATAGGCAAAAAGCTAGCCTCTTCGACTAAACAGCTAAGTTGTTTGGAGAGAACGCAAAGAAAAAGTTCTTGAAGGAAATTGAAAGTGCTACTCACATCAACACATGAATGATAACTGAAATGGCCCAACTGCTGATATGAAGAAAGGTTTAGTGGTCTATACAGAAGTTCAAACCAACCACAACATTCCCTTAAACCAAAGCATAATCCAGAACAAAGCCCTAACTCTCTTCAATTCTATGAAGGCTGAGAGAGGTGAGGAAGCCACAGAAGAAAAGCTGGAAGCCAGCAGGGGTTGGTTCATCATGAGGTTTAAGGAAAGAAACCATAACATACAAATGCAAGGTGAAGCAGCAAGTGCTGATATAGAGAGCTGCAGCAAGTTGTCCAGAAGATTCGGCTAAGATAATTGATCAAGGTGGCTATACTAAACAACAGATTTTCAAAGTAGATGAAACAGCCTTATGTTGGAAGAAGATACCATCTAGGACTTTTATCCTAGAAATGAGAGAAGACGTCAATGCCTAGCATCAAAGTTTCAAAGGACAGGCTGACTCTCTAAGGGCTAATATAGCTGGTGACTTTAGGCTGGAGCCAATGCTCATTTTTCCAAAAGTCCTAGGGCCTTTAGGAATTATGCTAAATCTACTCTGCTTGTGCTCTATAAACAGAACAAAAAAGCATGGATGATGAAAGTACATTTGTTTACAGAATATTTTAAAGCCCACCGTTGAGACCTACAGCTAAGAAAAAAAGATTCCTTTCGAAATATTACTGCTCACTGAAAATGCACCTCGTCACTCAAGATGGAGATACACAAGAAGATTAATGTTGTTTTCATGCCTGCTAACACAACATCCATTCTGCAGCCCATGGACCAAGGAGCAATTTCAACTTTCAAGTCTTAGTCATAAATAAATACATTTCATAAAGCTTGAGCTGCCACAGATAGTGATTCCTGTGATAGATCTGGGCAAATGAAACTTAAAATCTTCTGGAAAGGATTCACTATTCTAGATACCATTAAGAACATTCGTGAGTCATCAGAAGAGGTCAAAATATCAACATTAACAGAGGTTTGGAAGGAGTTGATTCCCACCCTCATGGATAACTTGAATGGGTTTAAGACTTCAGTGGAGGTAATAACAGCAGATGTGGTGGAAATAGCAAGAGAATTAGAATTAGAAGTGGAGCCTGAAGATGCGACTGAATTGCCGCAATCTCATGATAAAACTTAATTGGATGAGGCACTGTTTCTTATGGATGAGCAAAGAAAATGGTTTTTTGTTTTTTTTTGTTTTTTTTTTTTTTTTGAGACAGAGTCTCACTCTGTTGCCCTGGCTAGAGGAGTGAGTGCCGTGGCGTCAGCCTAGCTCACAGCAACCTCAAACTCCTGGGCTCAAGCGATCCTTCTGCCTCAGCCTCTCGAGTAGTTGGGACTATAAGCATGTGCCACCATGCCTGGCTAATTTTTTCTATATATATTTTTAGTTGTCCAGATAATTTCTTTCTATTTTTTTTAGTAGAGACGGGGTCTCGCTCTTGCTCAGGCTGGTCTCGAACTCCTGAGCTCAAACAATCCGCCCGCCTCGGCCTCCCGGAGTGCTAGGATTACAGGCGTGAGCCACCCGGCCTGAAAATGGTTTCTTGATATGGAATCTACTCCTAGTTACAAGATGCTGTGAACACTGGGAGAACTTAGAATATTTACATAAACTTAGTTGATAATGCAGCAGCAGGGTTTGAGAAGACTGACTCCAATTTTTTTCTAAAACTCCAATTTTGAAAGAAGTTCTACTATGGATAAAATGCCATCAAACAGCATCACTTGCTACAGAGAAATCTTTTGTGAAAACAAAAATCAATGTGACAAACTTCACTGTCTTATTTTTTCAAACTGCCAGTCACCCAACTTTCAGCAGCCACCACCCTCATTGGTCAGCAGCCATCCATGTCAAGGTAAAACTCTCCACCAGCAAAAGATTACAACTTGCTTTTGAAAGCTCAGATGATCATTAGCACTTTTTAGCAATAAAGTATTTTTAATTAAGGTATGTACGTTGCTTTTTGGACATAATACTATCGTACACTTAATAGACTATAGTACAATGTAAACATAACTTTTACATGCACTGGGAAACGAAAAAATTTGTATGACTCGCTTTATTACGATATTTGCTTCATTGAGGTGGTCTGAAACCAAACCGGCAGTATCTCTGAGGTATGCCTCTACTTTACAAAATCAAATGCTAACTGCTATCAAGTCTAAATATTCAAGTGTTGTATTCATGTTAAGGTTTTATGAGCCCAAAACTGTATTTATTTTTACTTCTCCTGTAATCAATTTGGTATGTGCTCAGTTCAGAGGATCTAGACTAAATGTATGAGCTGACACTATTTGAATAACATTTGCCAAGTGCCATAGAAAACATTTAAAACCAAAAAAGCTAAGTCCTCTGTCCAAAATTATGCAAGCCAGTTATTTCTGTAAGTAAACAGATTTAATTTTATATAAATAGAATTATAACAGTTGTGACTTTTACTTAAATTGGTTAGGTAAAGTTAGTTTACTCACCTAATATGACACAATCACATAGTTTGTTATGTATAGCCTCCCAGCAGATAATGGTTTCAATGTTAAAAGGTACAAAACATGGGTTTGGTTTTCACTACCACTAGTGACACGAGTAAGTCATGTACTTTTTCTAAGCTCCAGTTTTCCTTTGGGTATGCTAAGTTCAACATACAGATAAATGAGAGAGGACACTCATTGTTGACCCACCAAGATCCATTCCCCATTTCTTCCTTCCTAAGAAAACCACAGTTTTATTTCAGGGGTTTTTATTTCATGTCCTATATAAAATACTCTAAATAGTAAGACCAATGTAATGCCATTTATATGTCAGCAATGGGTTTGCTTATAGGCAAAAGATATTGTTCTCTATATACGTACTTTTTGTAGCTCTATCCCATTCAATTTTAATGTTCAAATACATAATTTTTTCTTGAATTACTGAAGCCCTTAAATTCTACTAATATTTAAATTTTCTCCAATTTTCCACCTTCAGATTCTTACATCAACCTCCCTGAACAAGGGATAAAACAAAGAAACTATATCACCAGGCAAAAAAAATCTACCACGTTAATGTACAACAAACTCTTCTAAATCTTAAAGTTTTCTATCAAAGCACAAGCTTTTGAAATAAAATATACACAAACAGACGTGGGAGGGGATTAGAGAATCAAACATGGCTATCCTTTAAATTGTTACACCAAACACTTATCAGTCACAATGTATTCATCACTAAAATTACTCACATAAAAAAAAAAAAAAAGACTATAATACACCAAATAACAGTTTACCTAGCGTTCAATTTTCAACCCTATTTGTTCCAGTGGTGACTCTAATACCTCTTTAAAGGGGATTTTACTAAGGTTTACTTTATACAAGTAGGTGACTTTATATCAATGCAAAAAGATAAGACCATAATGCCCATACTTACAAACACATAAATTCCCCTCCCATCAACAGATTAAATGTTTCCCTAAAGCAACAATCTTTAAATTATAATTTTTTTTACCAATTGTTTAATTTTCATATCATTAGAACATAAGCCCTTTTTACATGCTATTTCACCACAATCTCAGTATAAATGTCTCATTTTTCATAGAAAAAACTAATTACATGGTTCAGTAAGTTGCCTGTGGTAACACATCGATTTTATTTACATTCAAAAGTTAGACTTTAGCTTGTTCTCTCAATTTCAAGCATATTTAGCATAATAATTCTATCTAATTCATCAGATCTTTTTCTATTCTTCATATGAAAAAATTCTGAAGTCATTATTGTCTTACCATAATTTTATAATATGAATGTATGCTTACCTAATAAGTATTCTATTATTTCTCTTAAGGATATAATTATTAAGTCTAATATTTAGGCAAGTATGCACTAGAATCATTTAGACAATCATCAAACAATGAAAACTATTTTGTGGCTTTGTCTAATTCTTTCAAAACCAAACACAGGAAAATATAACAATAATATAATTATTAAAAGAATCAGAAAATCCATATCAAGACTTGAATAATTTAGATTCAAGTGAAATTAAGGTATACTTTATAAACTACTCAGAACTAGCTACCATTTACCACCACTGGATATGTATTTTCCCTCAAAGTGCTTGTTTCTTATGAACTACAAATGTATTTTTCTATTGTTAGCCACAAAATAACAAATATGAAAGGTAAAGTAAAATTTACTTCTCTGGGGCATTGTGTTAACAATCTCAAAAATTGTGTGTTGATTCATAAAATACTACACATCTACTAAGGTAGTGCAGAACAATATAATTCATGTTTTCAAAATCACCAAAATTCTATACTTAAAATAAATAAGCCCAAATAATGTAAAAAAAATTATTTTCTAATTCACTCAGATTAATTTCAATGATCTGTAAATTTACCACCAATAATGAAAAAAAATATATAAAAACAAGGGGGAAAAAATTCAGGGATCGGTTTTCTCCTTAGAATAAATTTTCAAACTAAATGACATTTTACCTACAGATAATTTCATTCCTGTTAATTTTATATGTAAAAGAGTCATTAATTTCCCAGAAAGTAATTTCTTTCAATTGATAATACCCATTTATAATATTGATTAAAATTATTTTATTTCGTTTAGTCAAAGATAACCAAAAATCACCTGAAAAATCCACAGACTCTAAGATACACAGTAATATATTTCTACATACTTTATGTATTGTCTATGGTATTAGAAAATTCAATGTCAACAGTCCTCTCTTTAGTATGCTAAGCAATAGGGGCTATTAATTTTCAGAGTTTGACTTTGCCATCAGAATTTGCCTTTGCTAGATCTTCAGTGTTCCTCTTCTCCTCTTGACCTCTACTATGATTTAAGATCTTCATTTGATCTTTTAACTGCTTTTATAAAAGCAGATGTTTGGGAAGTTTTCTGTTGGTTTAAACAGGTTCAAAATGAGGCTCCTTTGAGGAAAAGGATATTCACACAATATCAAAGTTTCACCCCAGATTTACTTAATAATTACAAAAGGAAAAGATATCTTTATATATGAGAAATCTGGCTTATCTTAACCAAGTGGTCAAAATTAGTACCATCAATATATTATGACAAACTGACATGATATGCCTCTGATGTGATGCCACGGAAAGGACACAAAATCACCTACTTAATATTTTTGCCAAAAATGTTTAACCTGACTCCAATTATGCAAATCGAAAAAATGGAACATGTTAGAGGACAACTGAATTGCTCCCTTCAAGTAACACTAGCATCATTGAAGGACCAAAAACAGAGAGAGAGAGAGAACTAGGAGAATGTTCTGAATTAGAAGAGATGAGACATCAGAGGTATAAAGGTATTGGGAAATTCGAATATTAGATAATTTGATTATATCAGTGTTAAACTTCTTGAGTGTCAGGATAGTGTTATGGTTATGTAGGAAAATGTCCCACATTCCTGTAGGACTTACATGGTAAGTATTTAGGAGTAAATGTTCATGAAGTGTGAAAATTACTTTCAAATACTTTAGTTGGAAAAAAAGGTATAGGCATATATGTGTATAAACATTCTTCAGAATAAAAAGATGGGCAGAGTAGAGGAGTTTGGTACTTCCTCGGAGATATCTAAACAAAGGTTACATCAATCCATCACTTAGGACTATAGATTACAACCTACAGATACAGATTATTAATACTAACAAACTGGCTCCCTATTTTCTTCTCTCAGCCTTCCCACACCTCTACAAAATGCCCACTTCTTTTTCCAAAGGCTTGCAATTAGTTCCACGGTATAAACAACGGTATTAGTGTCTTAAATTATCTTATACTCAGCACTGTCAGAAAACCAGATCCATTTTTCCTAGTTCTCTAATGTTTAATGCTGTTTTTACAATGGCCCACACCTCCTGGCATAGGTGACAGCACTCTTAAAAACAGAAAAAATCAATAATTATGTCTCTAAATGTACAACAAAGGGTAGCAACTACCAATCCGTCCCTACACGGACAATAAAGCCAATTCTTAAGACTTCTGTTACTGACATTGGGAAAACCATTTTTAGATTGTACAGATGTAATTCCTGTTACAATTTATATTCGTCTATCTGTAATAATCAAAAGAAAAAGGGACAACACAGATAAATTATTGTAGTTCTTTTGGGGTTTTCTTTTGTTTTTCTTAAGAGACCAGGCCTCTGCTGCCCAGGCTGGAGCAGAGGCACGATAATAGCTCACTGCACCCTCAAACTCCTGGGCTCAAGCAATCCTCCTGCCTCAGCCTTCCATGTAGCTGGGACTACAAGCACGTACCACCATGCCAGGATTGATAAATAAAATTTTGAAATTAAACACAGTGCCTATTTAGTGCTAAGTTTTTTGTGGAAAATATATAAAATAAATTGGATGTTTGTACCCCCTTGGGAATTAAAACCAGGAATAATAATGCCTTATTTTAATTAGGTTTCAGTCTCCTTACATTATGAAATCATTTTAAAATTTTGCAAATTGACTATAAGTCAACCTTCTGAGAGTGCAATACTGTGCTTTGTTAGAACCACACAAAATAGGTTTCATTCACTGAATCATCAAACATTCTTAAGCACATCCTAGGCTTTATCTGATACTTCTCCTTCTGGATCAGGGATTCTCAATGCTTTGGGACAAGCAATCTCCAGTCCCTAGAGGTACTTGCTATTTGTATTACTTTGGGGTTTCAAGGTTGTGTGTCTTTCCCACCACCAACTAATAGACAATGAAATGGTCAGAAGATTGTGTTTATAAAATGATTTTGTTTGGTAGATTAGAAGTCAATTCAGCGTACTGTATTAATCTCAAATTCAAATTGAAAACATGGGAAAGAATTTAGTCAAGCCAAAACAGAAAAGGTATATAGTAAATATTCACCTCAAGCCTCACCAAGTCTGGGCTTCCTCATCATCTCCCCTCCCTTTGTTTCCCAAGGCTGAATGTGATGCTTCTCCAGGATCTCATCACTTAAATCATTTACAGAACTTACTCCATTGTGTCAGAATTAGAGATTCATTTAGCTCCCTCCCCAATGAGACTGCAAGCTCTTTAAGGATAAAGACTCATTTTACATATCCAGGACTAATCACTATTCCTGCCAAAAGCAGAGGTTGAATAAATGAACTAGAAACCAGGAAAGGTATCTACCCTTGGCACTAGGGTTCACAGTGTTCCTGTTATGTTTATAGAACACTGATGGAACTGATGTCCCGGAATTGAACGTCTGCCTATTTGGAAAGCAGTCAATCCAGTCCATTTCTTTTATATTCTTACAACGTTCTCAGCCTTGTATACATTTGTATGCTTGTCTTATATCCTTTTTAGACTAAAATCTTATCAACAACAGGGATTACACCAAACCCCTGTAACTGGATCCACAGATAAGAGGCACTCATATGGATACAAGAATGGATGGACACACCTCCACAATGGACATACGCACATATTCAGTATGTGCCCTGCTTTGACACTACTATGGGAGATGGCAGTGAAGTTACAACCCTACAGAGATCCAACAGTGTCAAATCTTAAAGTATTGACCTCTTTACAAGGCAATTTAGTTTAGTGTGAAACTTTGTGTATAGTGTAAGTCAAAACAAATTTCATACAAGTAGGAATAATCCTCACTGCTCTAAGGTTTTATCATTTCTAGTTATTCCACCCAAACATTAAAAATCAAAACTATAATCACTTCAACCAAAAAGTATACTTAAAAATTAGTACTTGATGAACATTAGTAAGCACTGTTATACAGAACCAATTGTTTAAAAAATACCAAAACATTTTAATTTTAATATATGAGTTGTCATCATAGGAAGAGCAGCAATAGTTAAAATTATAGATTAACTTTTTAAATTTCATATCCCAATTTATAGTGAGGAAACTGAGGGACAGATAAGCCAAATAATTTGACAAAGAATACACAGCTAGTAAGTGACCATGCAGGCATTCAAACCCAAGCAATCCAGAGCCCATGCTCTGAACCTCTATGCCACACAATATAAACAGCACAAAAGCCCAAAGTGTTTATCCAAGGACAGACATAGACTATAAATGTGATTATAGTCTTCTCTTAGATTATGTCATAGATATTTTAAGCATTTAAACAAAAAATGTAATATGATAAAACTTATGTGTGTGTCCTGTTAGAATTATTATCATTTTACAGGGCTACTTTATACATTTAAATTCAAGATGGTTGCTTTGGTATTATATTTTACTATAGAGTTTCTTAGTAGTATGCTATTTTGAGTACACTGTGAAGACAAAGGGAAATGCCAAATAACATAACTAAAAAGCAATTTAAGGAACAGTAAAACATCCCCATAAAAAAGAATGTTACAAATAAAGGTAACATCATGCTTAATATTGAAGCCTGCTAACAGGATTCTGCTATAATTTAATTTACCCAAAATACTTAGGTCATTAAATATGAAATGTCTGATTTTAAATCAAAAGTTTAGTTTATTATTCGAACAAGAAGCAATACAATTAATCAAAGTATGCACCTAAACTATCAAGACAGTTTTGCCTTCTTAACGGTAGCTTGTTTATGCCAGCATCAAAGAAGCCTGGAGAGCAAGTGGAGATCAAGTTGAGAAAAGGCGTTTTCTACCGATTGTTGAGAACTGAATGTTTTTCCTTGCAAGAAGTAGTCCAAAGCCTGGAAGAAGTGGTAGTCAGTTGGTGCAAGGTCTGGTGAATACAGTGGATGACAGAGAGTTTCCAAGTCCAGCCTCTCTAGTTTGAGCAGCGTTGTTTGTGCAACATGTGGTCGAGCACTGTCTTGCAAGAGGATTGGCCTGTCTCCATTGACAAATCTCGGCCACTTAACCACAAGTATCCTCATCATTTCGTCCAATTGGTTGCAGTAGACATCCGCTGTAATCTACTGACCAGGTTTCATGAAGCTGTGGTGGATAATACCAGCGCTGGACTACCAAGCAGACACCATCAGCTTTTTTTTTGATGAATATTTGGTTTTGGACTGTGTTTTGGCACTTCATCTTTATCCAACCATTGTACGGAATGCTTGTGATTATCAAAAAGAATCCATTTTTCATCACATGTAACAATACGGTGCAGAAATGGTTCAACTGTATGCCGTGACAGCAAAGAAAGAAAAACTTTGAGACAATTTCTATTCTGATGCTCACTTAATTCATGCAGTTCCTGTCTATCCAGCTTCTTTACACCTTGCCTATTTGTTTCAGTGGTAAAATATTGTTGGAATAGTAACGTCAAACCTTGTTGCCAATTCACGCATAGGTTGACGTGGATTCACTTCCACTGCAGCTTTCAGTTCATCATTATCTACCTTGGTCTCAGGTCGCCCATGTGGCTCATTTTCAGGATTAAAATCACCAGAAGAGAACTTCTCAAACCATCGATATACTGGGCATTCATTAGCCACATCCTTCCCAAACACTTCACTGATAATTTCGAGCTGTCTGTGCTGCATTCGTTCCACGACAGAGCTCATATTCAAAAATAACATGAATTTTTTACTTATCCATGGTTTCAGAAAAATTGCTCTTAAAAAAAAATTTGAAAGATAATCACAAGCCAAAATGTGTATTTGAAAGAATGAGGATGTACTTTCACAATAAAAATAAAACAAGCAGTGTCAAAGTGAAATGCCGAGATATCAACTGCCTTAGTACCTAAAGAAATCGGACATTTCATACTTAATAACCTAAGGCCTCAAATATATTAGAGAATGAAGTAGATTCCAAAATATCCTCAATTTATATGGCTACCAATAAAATATTCCCTTTTTATCCTTCGTTTCTTCATGATTGCTCTACCTGCCATATTTCCCCTTACTTGAAACAAAGTTGTCTTTATGCCATTCATTTTTCCAATCAGGCCCCATATATTTTCCAATATTAGATTGAATCACATAATATTACCCTTTTCAAACCACCTTTACCTATAAAAATGACACTTCATATAATTGGATCTAATAACTCTCTCAAAATTCAACATACTAAAAAGAACAGAGGCACTCATGAAGTCATAATTATTCCATCATTGTAATACTTTCCTAGTGGAACACAAAGGATAAACAGTTTACACCATTTTCAAACTCAAAAGTAATCACTTCCATGGAAAAATATTCACAACATATCATTAAGTGAAAAAGACTGAGATACAGGACAGTATGATACCAATTTCACTTATACATAAAAACATCTACTACTAAAATTCTGTTTTAGACTTCAGGATTTTTATTTCTCGGTTCTCTTCATTTGGTGGTTCTATGTTTTCCTAATTTTCTAATTTAAATGTAGTAGTAACTTAATTTTTAAAAGTAATTTAAAAATAAGTCACTCTTTGCTTAACTCTTTACCAAAAAATACTTAAGATATTAATGAATCTACATATGCAATCTAAATCTAAAACAACTATAAAGAATTTAAATATCTTATACCTTTTTGTTAACTCAATAACAAAGCCCATGAGAAATAACACAATAACTTAATAAGCTATTCCAAAGAACACTGATAATTTTCTTTGTTGGTATACATAAATAACCTCATTCTACATATCAACAAAATAAGCCCAACTAACAGTTGGGTTTGGTTTCCTCATCACTACAAAATGATGACTTGTGCTGTTAACAAGAGCAGAGCAGAGCAAAAAGTTAAAACGTAAGGGATCGATACAGAGTAGGAAAATGGAAGAATAGAGTCAGAAACAATCATGAAAAATAAAAGAGAAACCAAAACAAAAAAAAATGCTACATACCTCTGCTCCATGTGAAAAAAACTTTTAAAGAATAAAAACATACGTTTTGATATTTAAATGGACAAAAATGTTCTAAGTATCTTCTAGGAGATATTTTATTTTGAAAATCCTGATACACAGAATCCAGATGTTCTAAAACTCTAATTTTACCTGTGTTAACTGCTAACTACATAAAATAGGTTTCGAGATGAACGTAAGTTTTGAGATTTTGCTAATTTATCAGCTAAGGAAAGTAGTCTCACCTAGAATGCGTTCTCATATTTATAAACCAAATACTCTAAAAAAATAACAAGAGAAAGGTTTGAGTTGAACAGACATATGGCCCATAAGGTAAACAGCTCAATTAGTCCATTGTGGTTTACTGCCCTCTGGCTGCTGTGGCAGGAGATATCACAGATAAAAAATGGCTGCCATGAAAAGCAAGGAAGGTGTCAAGCAGAAGTTGGCAGGAAATTCTTTAGGCAAATTTAGAAGCTTTAGAACAGACTCTCAAATATATATTAAAGTTAGTTTTACTCCATCCTTTAAAAAATATTAAAAATATCAACAAGCAAAATATTTCAAACACTACCTGAAATTTTTCAACCACAAATTAACAAAATATAGTCTGGAGATGATAAAAGTTGGCTCTAGGAGACTAAGTCAAAAAGAGTTAATACCCTAACTAATGACTGGGATCAGGTCTTGATTCAGAAAAATTCTTTAGCATATTAGATAGAAACACTTAAATAAAGAGGTAAAAAACTTTTACCAGAAATTCAAAGAATATTGATAAAATTTCCCCTGGTTATAAATCTGTGGTAAACATAAAAGGCAGCTTAGAATAATGAAACTGTTATAGTCAAAGTTTCCAGATATCAGATGTAATCTGAGGTTAAAACCTAAGCAACACTGGAGCCAATATTTCCTGGAATCACCGAATTACATAAAAAGCAGGAACAAAGCAAGAGAAAATTTGCTACACCAAAATCAGACCAGATCCTTTATGTTAATCTTTCTTCAAAATACTATCCAGTGTCATCTCATAATTTTGTCCAAAAAAAGCTCACTACTAAGTTTCTATATCACTTTTCAATTTTCCACCAGAGTTCAGCTGCCAACAAACCACAACAGCCACAGTCTAAGAAAAACCAATTCTGTTCATTTCACTGCCTTGTTAATTACTCACAATTCACTATCATTTAAAATAGTGGGTTTTAAACTTGTTTCCACCCCCCAACACACCCAGGGGACACAACACTTTCATTTAATAAAGGTTCACAAGGTTCTGATTCTCAGCATGACTGGGAAAGGACAAGAGAACTTGAACAAATGGGGGTGGAAGGAAGAGGGGTGAGAGCAAGGATGTTCCTTTTGAGAGACACACCCATTAAACACTTGGGATCTTTCTTTTGAGCAAGTCTTAATAACGTTTTCAAAATCTACCCATTGTTCAAAAAATTGTGATGCAAATAATTTTTAAGAAAAAGCAAAACCTTACCCTGCAGTTCATGATGTATTACACCCACAAGGTTGGGTTCGTCTCCCCACCAGAATATCCATAACTCTTTGCAATCTGGTTTGACATCACGACGCCATACACACAGCAGGTTGGCTTGTAGACAACGGATGAAACTTAACAGGATTGGATCATCTTGGGCTGGGGCTGAAATTATGGGTCCACAGTCCCCATGCCCTCCAAAATTGTACCTACGCCATTTGATTCCCGTGAGTTCAGCCTGGAAAAACACAAGAAAATTTCAAGTTTTGATTTTTCTTTTTACTTACAGACCACTAAAAACAGGCTTCCATACAGAAAAGTAAACATGCTAAAATATTTACACTAAACCTCACATCATAAGATTTCTCCCAGTGAAGAATGTATGTCAATCCTTGATTTTAAAGGGGGGGAAGCTAATTCCTATCAAGATGGTCTACGTAGCTCTTTATGTTAAACAACAAAACAAGCTGATAATCATTATTTCCTATTGAACCATTTCATTTACCTAAACATTTACTATAAATCCCTATATATAAAACTATTTTCTATATTATTACTCCTTATTTGAACTATAAATTATGTTTAGAAATTAGGTAAGAGTTTAAAAAAAAGTTTGTAAAACTGAACTAATTTTGGCCAGGCACAGTGGCTCATGGCTATAATCCCAGTGTTTTCCCACGCCGAGGCAGGAGGATCACCTGAGGCCAGGAATTTGAGACCACCCTAGGCAACATAGGAGACCTTGTCTCTACAAAAAAATAAGAAAATTAAAAATAAATTAAAAATAAGGAAGTAATTTCTTTCAAAGGATTTCCTCAATTTCTTCCCACCCAGAAGCTACAGTTTAAATCCTTTTTAATCAGGGTATCAGTTAGCATGCAGTAAGTACCCTAGTGCTTCATCATGAATGCCAAAAGGCTAATATTTAAGCATTAATAGAAGTTTGTTTACAAAACTAATGCAAAGTTATCAGCAATGTATTCACGTTATTTAACAGGCTGCACACAGGAAAGCTTTGTTTCTATAACAATTCCCTAATGTATTAATAGTTTGGTCTTTTGTTTGTTAAACACATTTCAAAACATGAGAACTTCAAACCAGCATAGAACAGACACTGTATCTTTACTCCATTATATATATTTATATTTTAAGATTCCTAAACCTTAGGTCTTAAGAACTAAACTTGAAAAATGTCTCAACACAAACAAAACCTGAATCCTTACTTATGCAGCAGCTATAAACTATCACTACAAATTCAATACTGATAGTAAAACTGATTCATAATAAAATTCTGTACCAAACAGCCCATGTGTCCCTTCTATTCAATCCTTACTCATTCATCTCCTTCCACACGTCAGTCACTTTTTTCAACAAGATGTTTTTCAAAAAGCAAGTACCACTGGGTAGTAATGTAGCCGTATCTTCTATCAACACAACTGAAACAAACTTAAAGTACTAAAACAATCAATCATTATAATGATCATATTTAAGAAAAAAAATCTTATTTCTTCAATCCAAATAAAAGTTTTCACTTCAAAAAAAAAAAAAAAAGTTTACAAGGATAACATCCAAACTAAAACTACCTGAAATTCAGTAACTTATCTTTTACAGTATGAAATACACAAATTTAATCTTTAAGGAATATTCTTAGTAAAAGCTGGTATTGTCATCATTTAAGCTTTCCCTATGTGCCACTTGGTTTCCTCTAAATATAAAAGTACGCAGTCAATGTAAAATGTTCAAAAATAATACACCATAAACACACTAGAAATAATTATTAGCATCTTACTGTATGTCCTTCCTGCTTTTCTGTATATATACATGTTGAAAGTTAGAACCACATTGTATGGTTTTGTACCCTGCTTTTTCACTTATTGTAAATATTTCTATATATTACTAATTATTCCTCAAAAACAATTTTTAATATCTGCATAATATTATATTCACCGTTCAGAAAAATACAATTTAACCATCCCATAACAACAGGACAATCTTCCATTTTTTTCAATATTATAATTATTATAATTGATGAACATCCTTGAACATTATTTTCCTGATTATTTCCTTAGGAGAGACTGCTTGATACAGAATTAACAGTCAAAGAATATGAATATTTTAAGACTCATAATGAGTGCTACCACACTGCTTTTCAATTAATTGTCCCCCAATACAAACAACCGCCTCCCAAATTACATGTCTTTTAAAATACCTGTCAATGTAATAGAAAGGTGTATCCCTGTACTAATTTACAGTCCTTGTTCTGCTTGGAGGAATCATTATCACATATTTGATCAGAGTTATAATCTGAGGCCAGCCTTCCTGGGTTTAAATCCCAACTCTGTACTTACTAGCTGTAAGTACCTAGCAAGTTACTTAAACTCTGTCCCTCAGCTGCCTTACCTGTAAAATGAAGGTAATAGTACTTACAGGGTTGCTAATTAAATGAGTTAGCATACATATAAAGCACTTAAGGCAGTGTCTGACACATGCCAAAAACCATAAATGGCATTATCATATTATTATAATAGTACTATTTCTTTTACTTTGAGTTGTCTGTTCAAATCCTTTGTCCGTTTTTCTATCTTACAAGTTCCTTTGTTTCTTCAAATAAAAGTTGTGTGTGTGTGTGTGTGTGTGTGTTTGTGTTCTAATCAGAAAGCCTAACATCAATCTTTAAATAAATGCCAAAGAAGGAAACAAAATAAAAAGAATAAAAAGGGGCAATTTGAAATCTGAAAAGCTAAGTAGAGACTAACTTTTCTTATTATCATCTCAGCTAGCGTTCTGTGCCTAAGGATCTTGTGGGAGGTGGATGTAAGAGAAAACGAGGAATTAAAATACACCGATAAATATGACATCAATACTGACATTAACCATATTTAAAGGGTTAGAAAATTAAGACATATCAGAGATTCAAACATCAGATGAGTCAGTCCCCAAGAAAATCTATGCACAGCAATTTACTCATTAGAACACTTTCACCTGTAACATCCGGCACAGTTGAGCAGACAAAATATTTGGCTTTGATTCAGGAGAATGTTTTGCCTAATCCTAGCACTTCCACTAACTTCCTATCAGCGCTTGTATGCTCTCAGTGGCAAAGGGAAGCTGCCACCACCTGCTCTATGTTTTTTACAAAGTTGTTCTAGCAAGTGATATGTTACAAACGCAAGTGACATAACAGCAAGGCTACAAACTGAATCACTTCATAACTAATTCAGCCAAAAGAACTGAAAAATGTCCAATTATTTTTAAACAATTTAATTCCTTTACTTTAAAGCTAAAATTAAATATCATTATACCAGTCTTCACTGGAAAATGTAACAAGGAAACACTAATCAAGCCTAACAGAGATAACTAAGTATAAAATGGATGTTCAAAGACTTAGCTTTAAATTTTGAATTAATGTTTGATAAGAGGAAAGACAACTTAAATGATACTAAAATAGTTTGTCTAAGGAAAAAAACTCCCATTATAGATACTTATTCAATTAGATTAAAATGTCTTCGTATACCATGACCATGTTTACAGTTAAAAATCAAGTCCACTCCAAGTTCTACTGTTCAAATTTCTGAAAAATTTTCCAAACTCAAAATTCTTTACCTAATGATTTCAAAATTTTGAAGCAAACCTTTAAAATATTTCTATATTCAAATTATTCCCAAAGCACAATTATTTCTCACTAAAATATGAACAAATCATAATTAAAGTTAAAATTACATGGTTTTAAAAACATAGAACCAAAAGATGAAATTAAAATACACAAGGAACAAAACCAGTATGTATGTATGTATAATAATAATCACCACCATCATCATCTATTAGGCACCTACTTAATATCAGGCGCCATACTAGGGTCTTCATATATAACTCAAATCTTCACAATAGACAGCTAAAGAAATTAGGACTCAGGTTAAATAATTCTCTCCCATAGCCACAGAGATAGCAAATCGCAGATCCCAAATATAAATGGATTTAAACCATAACTGCATTTAAAGCATAAATTCTTTCCACTCTGCCATGGTGGTGCTTCATAGAGCTAATGGTAAAAATTAGCCCTAGAGGATTATAAAATAGTACAAAGAAACTGTCATCAACTCAATTTAGCAATGACTAGATCTCATGGCCAAACCTTCTAATTTAAGAAAGTTCATGAATCTTTCTTTAGTCGTCCTGAGGTATTAAGAAAACTAGTGTAAGAGTGCCCACACATCATCCATGAATAGAAGGGACTTTTTTTTATTTTACTCAGATAATTATATGCCTTCTTTTACATGTTATCACTATAAGACAACATCCACACAAACTAATTCTTAGAGTATATATATAACAAACCAAGAAAATAACTATTCTAATAGCAAGAGATGTTGGAAGGAAATTTGCTCAGCAATGGCTGGCATCTGTTATAGAGGTAGTCAAGGTTCTCAGAAAATTGAACTTAACTGGCAGAGACTCCCCTGGCCTAAACAGAAGGCCACTACAGTCAGTTTAGAACAGTTCTAATTAAATAGATTACACCGAATCAGGATAAATGTACTTCCTAACTGCATGAATGAGATTTAAAGAAAATTTATATTGATTTTTAGTGTCCTATTCTTCAGATACAATGTGTACAGAATGAGCTGATAAAGTCTTGCAGTGGAGATCATTTATTTGCAGTGACCCATCACAACCAGATCCTCTGTGACCAACAGCATATACGTGCAATATGGCTCCCCAGAGTTAAAACCATATTCCATGGTCATAGAACAGTAAAACTAACAGACACTGATAAGAATGAACCCAGGGTATGGTATCATGGAAAGAACACTGGCTAGAGATCAGGAAATATAGGTTCTAGGCCTGGTTTTTTAACAATTTACCTATATGTTAGGAAATCTACTCCACCTCAAGGCATCTCAGCTTCAGGACCTGTAAAGCGATAGGGCTGACCTAGATACTATAAATGAGTTCAAGTCTCCTGGCCCAGACTAATTACATCCCACCCACAAAGGCAACTTGCAATGGAGATGGAACCCTTATTAGCCTCTTAAATGATCAGCAAGAACAGAAAAGCTGGCCAGAAGATATTCAAAATTTCAAGAAACAATTGAAAGGAAGATTCCTCAAACTACAAAACAATTAGCTTAACATCAATTCTGCGCAGGAATGGTGTGTAGAAAAGGCAGCTGTGATCATTTGGGGCTCACATGAATACATTAGGAAATTCCAAGCCTGCCTAACCTCACTTCCTCCTGTGACAGGGTTACTACTCTAGCAGATCAGGGGAACACAGTAAACATATTAAGTCACCTCTCAACTCAGAGGAAGGAAAAATGTCACATATAATAGAAAACTTCTGTTAAAACATAACTAATCAACTCCAGGTAAAGATGACAGAGTAAACACACACATCTGCTTTTGCTCTCTGTTAAATCCCTCTAAAACATCAGTAAAGAAGTTTGTTTCTTTTGGTTTTTTTTTCTTTAAATCATAAAATCACAAGAGTAGGTAGAAAAGGAGATAGCATCAAAATTTTGAAAGCTAAGAAGCAGATGCTCAAGAGGTAAAGATACTTATATTATTTAAGAAAACTGAGTCCTAGACATGGAGAAAGCAGGGACACAACCCAATTAATACAGAATTCCCTCAGCCTCAGGAATTTTAGATACAAGTATTTGTGGAAGTAGAGTTGAAAGGCAGAGAGGAAACAAAATAAGGAAAACAGGTTGAAAGTCTGCTTAAAAGGCACTCATATGTCCAGGTATCCTCCCTACTGCACAGAGTTGAGCTACTGCCCCTTCTTCACCCCAACAAATAATCAGAAGAGTATCCTCTGGAAACAGTAAAACAAAGGGTGCCTAGACTGGGGGACACATACAAACAGAAGACAGGGAACTAGAGTGAAAACAGGGCATTAGGTGAACACATACAGAATAAAGGCCAAGAATCACCCTCTCCCCACCACTGCCCTCTAAACACCCAGAACGCTAGCAGCCATTCCTTCATCCCCCAAATATGAGGGTGGAAAAGCCTTTTTCTGAGAAATCTTACCAGCTCCAGAAGAAAGACCTCAAGATACTGAAATCAGAGGTTCCCCAACTAAAGAGCCAACCCAGATCAGTGAAGTACAGGGCAAGCAAATGTCACTCGCAAACTCAGAAATTCCCAGTGTTTTTGGCCACCATTCCTTAACACGAGCAGACAACCAAGAATTACTAAATAGTTGAGGAAAACCACTGAGGAACTATAGAGACAAAAACAAACAGGTGACTTAAAGGAAAGAGATGACATTGGGAGAAAAAAAAAAAGAAAATCTAAAATTTCTGAGGCTGAGGGGATTCTGTATTAATTGGGTTGTGTCCCTGCTTTCTCCATGTCTAGGACTCAGTTTTCTTAGAAAGTTAGAAAAAAAAAAAAACTTTAAAATATCTATAATTAATATCCTCAAAGAGATAAAATGGCGGAACCATTAAAAAAGGACAGGACACTATTTCAGAAAAGAAGAAGAGAGAATTTTTAAAAAGCTCTTGGAAATTTCCAAAAACTGATACCAGAAATGATAAAACTCGGTAAAATGTCTGGAAGATAAAGTTTAGGACATCTCCCAGAACATAAAGCAAATAAACAAAAATGAAAAATGAGGGGGAAGGGACTAAACTAGAAGAGCAACCCAGGACACTCAAATCCAAATACAAGGGCTTTCAGAAAGAGAAAATACAGATGCAGAGGAAATGACCAAGAAAATAATTCATAACAATTTCCCAGAAAACAAACGTGAATTTCTAGATTGAAAGGCCTCCCTGAGTACCCAGAACAATGGATCAAAAGAGATTCACAGAGGCATATTACTGTAAACTTTCAGCACTCTGCAGACAGAAGATCCTCCAAGCTTCCATGTAGTAAAAAGAGATCCCATACGAAGTATCAGGAATCAAGATTTTTAACTTCTCAACAGCAATACCAAAAGCAAAAAGGCAAAAGTGCAGTAACCCAGAATTCTAAGGAATTACTTCCAAACCATGTATCTATACTAGTCTAAACTACCTTTCAAATATACAAATAGAATAAATGCATTTTTAAACATGAAAAAAAAAAAAAAAAAAAAACACCCTTTCTCAGGAAGCTACTGGGTGTGTACTCATCAAAAGGAGGGAATAAACCAAGAAGTCGTGAGATTTAGGAAACAGACCCAACATGGGAAGTAGCAAAATAAATCCCTACAATTACACTGAATGACGATTCCAGGCTGCCAACTACACGCCAGTGCAGAGGGCAACCAATCCAGATTATGACAGATCAGGCGGCTTTAGGAAAGGTTCCATCAGGAAGATGAAACTGAAAAAACATTAACAGATCTAAGTCGTAAGGGGTTTCAGACAACAGGCAAAAAATTTGAGGGATGAGTTATTATAAAATATACCAAAAGGTAGGTGGTCAAAAAAAAAAAAGATAATTAGCATCTTCAAGTTATACAGAAAAGGAAAAGTAATCAGAGTTTAGTCGATGGCTCAACCATACGTTAACATAACCCAAATGAATGTTAACGGTGAATATTTAGCTAACCAAAATTACTATGTAATTATTTTGGTAAAATGGAGGAATATAAAAGGTGTATGTGCTTCGTAGGAGGCAGAGGGAACAAACTAAATCTTCATCTTTAATAGGAAGTTCTAGAATTGAAAAACCTAAAAATAACCATTAGCTTAGTACTTAGAAACAATTAAGTAAGGGCCAAGATAATAAACAAAAGTGGGTGACGAGAAGGTAAAATAAGGGCCAAGGAGCAGGATACTATTTTTATAAACCTGCAGAACTATTTGATTCTTTATGTAAGAGTATAACTCTGTTTTAAAAAAAAAGAAAATGAAATTTGAACAAAACCAATCAAAATGTAGTAACAAAATATATTTAATGCCAAGTTCCTACTAATACTGAGAACTTATACCATTTTACAGACTGATTCTAGAGAAATTCCTGAGCTTAAGAACAATTTAGTATCCCATAAATTGTGTTGCAAAAGCCAAAAGGTTATTTACCATGTGTTAAAATAATGTGTTGCTGTTGACTGTTTTTCTTCTCCATTTTAGACTATTAAAACTCCAGCTGGGGCCGAGCGCAGTGGCTCACGCCTGTAATCCTAGCTCTCTGGGAGGCCAAGGCGGGCAGATTGTTTGAGCTCAGGAGTTCGAAACCAGCCTGAGCAAGAGCGAGACCCCATCTCTACTAAAATTAGAAAGAAATTAATTGGACAACTAAAAATATATAGAAAAAATTAGCCGGGCATGGTGGCGCATGCCTGTAATCCCAGCTACTCGGGAGGCTGAGGCAGAAGGATCGCTTGAGCCCAGGAGTTTGAGGTTGCTGTGAGCTAGGCTGACGCCATGGCACTCACTCCAGCCCAGGCAAAAGAGTGAGACTCTGTCTAAAAAAAAAAAAAAAAAAAAAAAACTCCAGCTGGGCAGAGAGATCCTTTCAGCCGCATGCTCCCTCCCATCTGGCTCTGCTCAAACTCTTCCTAGCCACAGTTACCCTGCTGGCTAGGGATTCCCCGTGCAGGGGGGCCAATGACAAGACATTGGTTATTTCCATGTTGTGAGAAATGCAATGTGGTATCCCCCTGCATACAATGAGGTTGTATATAAAAGATGCTTTCTAACATATATATTTCCTCATTCATGGTAACTTTATTCTTCAAGTATAATTTTCTTTCACCTCGCAGTTTACCGATACTACTTCAAAAATATAAAGATTATTAAAAAAAGAGTTCAAGAAATATGAGAGAAACGGCTTAGTTTTATTTAAGTTTAATAAAATTTTAAAAAGTTACTGCTATCTTAAAGCTACATTAACAAATAAGTACGAAATCTAGATCCTATATAACTGACCCTAACTTATCATGTCACTAGTCAATATTGCTTTCAGCTGCTAGATCCACACTTTGAGAAGACTCTAGATAAAACAGAACAAAATAATAGATGAAAAACTAGGTTAGTAGGAAATCTAAACATCATATGGCTAGAGGCTATCTGGCCTCACGTTCAATCCTTTCAAGCAAATTAACATGGCAACAAAAATAAAATAGAATAAAGAATAATATAGAATAAAGAATAAAGCCACGTGATTTAAAAAAAAAAAGCCCCACTGAATGAATGCAACTTCAGTTAATATGTAGCTAAGAAGATTCTGAAGTTATTTAAAATCTTCTATTATTTTGAAAGACTGATATGCGGGAGATTAATTGGATTTATTCAGCACACTCTCAAGTGGTAGCAACAGAACCAAATGGAAAAAGTGATGATTAAAACAACAACAGTAAGAGCTCCCTCAAGAAAAAATTCCCTAAGAGTTAGTCATAGATATGGAGGGTTAAGAGTTGGTCACTACTAGATGAGGACTGTAGAGTGGCTTCAAACATAAAAGGGCTAGTCAAACAATGTAATTTATAAGGTACCTTTCAAATGTAAAATGAGTCTTAAAGATTCCTTCCAACAGTAAGACTCATAACTCTAACATCATTTGTATTTTAGTCAACTAGCTGAGGAGTTGGCAAACTGTGGCCTGTGGACCTAACCACCTGGTTTGTAAATAAAGTTTTATTAGTACACAACTATGCCCACTTATTTACATATTGTCTGTGGATATGTTCGCACTACAACCACTGAGTTGCAAGTGGGTGTGTAGGGCCTATAGCCTGAAGTAATTACTCTCTGGTCCTATAAGAAAAAGTTTGCTGACCCCTGAACTAGGAAAACACACACAGGCAAAAGTGACAGTTAAAATGTAAGTAAGTAAGAAGCACTGGAATTGTCCTCCCACCATAAACAACACTGGACAACAGGCAGTACACAGCTAGGATCCCTGAGAGAAGGAAAGCAAATGAGGTGGGCCCTACGAAAACTGAGGCAGCTAGAATTTGTGAGAGCAAATCACCAGAAAGAAGATTAACATGCAGAAAAAAGCTCTGAAGATCTGACAGAGGTTCTTTTGAAACTGTTTCTAAATACTAAGCTGCATATTCAAACAGTAAACTTCAACACAGCCAGGCAAAGAACTACTAGGGAGCTATCATTCCAAGAGCTCACATAAAGCTGGGAAGTAGTCAAGTTCTGAGCACCCACCCAGAGGGGGGAAAAAAAAAAATATTGTTAAACACCTTGGGCAATGAATACAGACCATAAAAGGGCCACACCTCGTAAGTAGGCAACTAGCTCTAACATAAAGACTATTTTAACCCACCCTTTGAATCAAGCCTCCAAAAAAAAAGCAGTAATAAGCTGATCTTATTAACTGCTAGTAACTTAACTGCCAGACCATACAAAATTCAACTAATCTTTAAAGGAAAGAAATAACATCCAGACTTTCAACAACATTCACAATGTCCAGCAACCAATAAAAAATACCAGACATTCAAACAAGTAGGAAAATGGAACCCATGAATAGAAACAGACCCAAAAATGAGAGTAATGATGGAATTAACAGATAAGCACTTTAAAACAGCTATGATAAATATGGTCAAGGATTTAAAGAAAAACACAAACATAATAAAGAAATGGAAGATATTTTAAAAACTGAAATTGCTAAAGTTCCAATACACAAAATCTGAAATGAAAAACGCACTGAATGGGTTTAAGAGTAGATCAGGCACTGACAAAAAAAAAAAAAAAGTCAAGGGATTCAAAAACATACAATATAACTATCCAATCTGAAGAAAAAAGAATTTGTAGGCCAAGCACAGTGGCCCAGGCTGGTAATTCCAGCACCCTGGGAGGCCGAGGCAGGAGGATTGCTTGAACTCAGGAGGTTCAAGACCAGCCTGAGCAAGAGTGAGATCCCCATCTCTACTAAAAATAGAAAAATTAGCTGGATGTCATGGCATGCACCTGTAGTCCCAGCTACTAGGGAGGCTGAGGCAGGAGTATCCCTTGAGCCCAGCAGTTGGAGGTTGCAGTGAGCTACAATGATGCCACTGCACTCTACTCAGAGCAACAGAGTGAGACTGTGTCTCAAAAAAAAATCTAAAAACTGAAAAAAATAATTGGCAAAGCCAAAGTGACTTTTGCAGTCAGATATCAAGCAATCTAACATACATGCCATGAAGGTCCCAGAACTGGGGGGTGGGGAGGGTGGGAAGGACAAAAAAAAACCTGAATAATGACAAAAATTGTCTCCAAATCTCACGAAAACAATAAACCTCTGATCTAAGGAGTTCCGTGAACTCCAGGCAGCATAAACAAAGAAAACCACAGCGAAATACATCAAAATAAAGTTTCTGAAAACCAGCGATAAAAAGAAAAATCTTAAAAATGGACAGAGGAAAAAAAACACACATTATATAAAGGAAAACAAAGATAACATTAACTACAGACTTCTCATCAGAAATATCCAAGACAGAAAACAATGGAAAAAATACAGAAAGGGAAAAAAACCTCCAAATCTAGAATTCTAGATCAAACACAAATATCCTTCAAAAATGAAAGTAAAACACAGACTTATTTTTGGATGAACGAAAGCTAACAGACCTGCACTAAAATAAATGTAACTAGAATAAACGTTGGTTTTTTTTTTTTTTAAGTTCTTCAAGTGCAAGAAAAATTATACCAGATGGAAACCTGGATCTACACAAAAGAGTAATGAGCACCAGGAATAGTTAATATATAAATGAATATAAAAATTTGTTTTTTCATTTTTAGATTTCTTTAAAAGCATATTAACTGTTTAAAGCAAAAACAATAATGCATTGTGGACTATATGCCAGATATAGGGGGGGAAAAAAGTATGACAACAATAATACAAAGGCCAGAAGGAGAAAATGGGAAGCTTTTACATTATTTAAAGGTAGACTGTGATAAGTTAAAGATATAAACACTTGATCAATGCCTAAAAATTAAAACAAGTTGGTATATATGTAATAAGTCAATACTGGAGAGAAAATGGAATCATTAAAAAATACACAAATAATCCAAAAGCAGGTGGGAGTGGGGGGAGGAACAAAGTACAGATGGGACAGGTAGGGAAAAAAAACCAAGATAGTGGATTTAAACCCAATCATATCAACATAATTACATTAAACATAAATAGTCTAAGTATTACAATTAAAAGGAAGAGATTCTCAGAATGGATTTTTTTGCAAAATGTAAGGCCCAACTATATGTTGCCTACCAGCAATGCACTTTACATATAAAGACACACTTATGTTAAAAGTAAAATGATAGGAAAAGGTATATTGTGCAAATACTAATTATTAGAGACCTGAAATGACTAGATTAATACCAAAGTTGACTCCAAGAGAAGGACTATTACTAGGAATAAAGAAGGAAATTTTGTAATGATAAAAATGTCAATTCTTCAAGAAGACATTAAAAATCTCAAATGTGTAGGCACCTAATAACAGAGCTTCAACATACATGAAGCAAGAAAGTCTGAAAGGAGAAACGGACAAATCCAGAATTATAATCACAGATTTCAATAAGCCTTCTCTCAGCAATAGAACAAGTAGACAGAAAATCAATAAGGATATAAAAAAACGTGAACACTACTACCAACCAAAATAACCAAACTGACATTTATAGAACATTACACCAACAAAAGCAAAATACACATTTTCTTTCAAATGCACATGGAACATTCATAAAGAGAAACTATACACTGGACTGGGCCATAAAACAGTATTCAAAAAAAATCTGTAGCTTTAAATATTTATATTAGAAAGGTATCAAATCACTGCTCTAAGTCAGAAGCTATAAAAGAGTAATTAAACCAAAAGTAAATAGAGGAAAGAAAATAATGTAAAAAGAAGAAATGAGATATAAAACTGATAATAGGGAAAAAATTTTTTTTAAAAGCTGATTCTTTAGAAAAATTTATAAAATTGACAAATTCTCATTAGACTAATCAAGAGAGAAAGAAAAGACACACCACAAATATCAGGCATACAAGGGGAAGCATTACTATACATCCTAAAAACAGTGAAAAGATAGGGAAATTATTATAGACCATGTATATGTCAATAAATACAACTTAGATTAAATGGACAAATTCCTTGAAAGAATTAACTAACACAAAAAAGAAATAGAAAATCTGAACAACTCTATACCTATTAAAGACATGGAAGTCATGATTTCAAACCTGTCCACAAAGAAATCTCCAAAGCTAGATAGCTTCAAACATCTAATGAAGAAATGACACTAATATTTGTACACATTATTTTGTGAAGTAATATTACACACTTTCATAAAACAAAAGAGACACTAATTCCCAAATCATTTTATCAGACCAATATTGCCAAGATACCAAGACCATTTCTTATAGAAAAGAAATCTGCATGCCAATATCCTTCATGAACACGAACGCAAAAATCATAAACAAAATATTAGCAAATCAAATCTAACAATACAGAAAAATGATATACTATAAATTTAAGGTTTATCTGGGGAATTCAAGCTTAGATGAACATTTAAAAACCAATCAAAATATAATCCTCCATATTAACAGATGATCATCTCAACAAATCTGAAAAAAATTTAACAAACATTTAACAAAATTCAATACCTTTTCATACTATTTTTAAAACTAAGCAAACTAAGAATCAAAGGGAACTTCCTCAACCTAATTAAGGGGATGTTCGAAAATCCAAAGCTAACATCAACAATGATGGAAGACTGAACACTTTCTGCCTAAGATCAGGAACAAAGCAAAGATGCAGACTGTCATTACTTCTATTCAATACTGCATTGCAGGCCCTAATCAATGTAATAAAGCAAGAAAAAGAAATAAAATACAGACTAGAAAGGAAGGCGTCAAACCATTTTTATTTGCAGATAACATCATGTACATGTACAAAAATCCAAGGATTCTACAAAAAAGCAACCGCAACTAATAGAGTTTAGGGAAGTTGCAGTATATATAATCACTATACAAAAATTAATTGTGTTTCTATATACTAGCAGTAAACAAGAGGAAAATATTTTAAAACAATACCATTTAGGCCGGGCGCGGTGGCTCACACCTGTAATCCTAGCTCTCTGGGAGGCCAAGGCGGGCGGATTGTTTGAGCTCAGGAGTTCAAAACCAGCCTGAGCAAGAGCGAGACCCCATCTCTACTAAAAATAGAAAGAAATTAATCAGACAACTAAAAATATATAGAAAAAATTAGCCGGGCATGGTGGCGCATGCCTGTAGTCCCAGCTACTCAGGAGGCTGAGGCAGTAGGATCGCTTGAGCCCAGGAGTTTGAGGTTGCTGGGAGCTAGGATGATGTGTCACGGCACTCTAGCCCGGGCAACAAAGTGAGACTCTGTCAAAAAAAAAAAAAAAAAAAAAAAATACCATTTAAAACAGCATAGAAAAAACATGAATTACTTAGGGATAAATCCAATAAAAATATGTTCCAGACCTACATACCAAAAAGTACAGAACAATGTTGATAGAAATTAAAGATGTAAAGAAATGAAGAGGTTCATGAACTAGAAGACTCAAAATTGTTAACATGTCGATTCTCCTCAATTTTACCTAAAGATTCAATGCAATCACAATCAAATCCCCATAATTTTTAAAAAATTGACAGGCTGATTCTAGAATGTATATTGAAATGCAAAGCATAACACAATTTTGAAAAAGAACAAAGCTGCAGAATTTACCCTGATTTCAAAACATTCTATAAAATTTCAGTAATCATCATAGCATGGTATTAGCATAATAGCCATGTAGACCCAAGGAAAAGAATATAGAATCCAGAAATAAACCAATGCATACACACATACACATACATTCCACTGATTTTTTTTGACAGTCGCCAACATAATTGAATGGGAAAAGAAAAGCTTCATCAAATGATACTGAAACAATTAGATATCTACATGCAAAACAAAAACAGAACTTCAGTCATTACCTCACATCATAAAAATTAACTCAAAGTGGGTCACTGGATCACGAGCCTACACATTAATGCTATAAAACTTCTGGATGAAATCATAAAGGAAAATCTTTCCTATTTGGGGATAGCAAAGATTTCTTAGATAGGGCATGAAAAGCACAAACTATAAAAAGAAAAAAGTAATACTGGACTTAATCAAAACCTAAATCTTTTTTTTTTTGAAGACAAGAGTCTCACTCTGATGCCCCAACTAAAGCGCAAGTGGCATGATCATAGTTCATTGCAACCTCAAACTCCTGGACTCAAGCGATCCTCCTGCCTCAGCATCCCAAGTAGCTGGGACTACAGGCAGGTACCACCACTCCCAGCTAATTTTTTTCTATTTTTAGTAAGGGAGGAAGGGTCTCGCTCTTCTCAGGCTGGTCTCGTACTCCTGATCTCAAGGGATCCTCCCACAGTGCTAGGATTATAGGCGTGAGCCACTGTGCCCAGCCAAAATTTAAAACTTTTGTTCTTCAAAGAACATAGTTGAGAAAACTAAATGGCAAGCCAGCGGTGGTGGCTCACTCCTGTAATCTTAGCACTCTGGGAGGCAGAGGCGGGAAGACTGCTTGAGCTCAGGAGTTCGAGACCAACCTGTGCAAGACAGAGACCCCATCTCTACTAAAAACAGAAAAATTAGCACCCTTGTAGTCCCAGCTACTCAGGAGGCTGAGGCAAGAGGACTTACTGAGCCCAGGAGTTGGAGGTTGCAGTGAGCTAAGACGATGCCACTGCACACTCTACCCAGAGAGAGTAACAAGGCAAGACTCTATCTCTAAAAAAAAGAAAAGAAAAGAAAATTCAAAGGTAAATCACAACTAGGAGGAAGTATTTGCAATACATATGTCTGTCAATGGACTTCTATCCAGGATATTTAAAGATTTCTTACAATTCAATGAGAAAACCACCTAATTTTTAAATTGGGCAAAAGATAGGAATAGACACTTCACAAAAGAAAATACATGAATGACTTAATATGCACACAAAGAGATGCTAAACTTCATTAGTTACTAAAAAGTTACAAATTAAAATCACAGTTACTACATGTTGTATATCCCTAATCTGAAAATCCAAAATAGACCAAAATCCAAAACTTTTTGAGTGCCCACTTGATGATCAAAGGAAATACTCATTGGAGTATTTCAGATTTCAGATTTTCAGATTAGGGATGTTCAACTGGTATAATGCAAATATCCCAAAATGTGGAAAAAAATCCAAAATCCAAAACAATTCTGGTTCTAAGCATTTTGGATAAGGGATACTAAACCTGTACTACACATCACTAGGATGGCTGAAACTTTAAAAAACTGATTGTACTACATGTTGCAGGCATGCAGAGCAATTAGAATTCATTTATAACTGGTGGGATGTAAAAAGGGTCAACCATTTTTTAAAAATTTGGCAGTTCTTTATAAAGTGAAACTCCTAGTTATACACATAAAGACATATATTCCCCATTCAAAAAACAGTACATTAATTTTCACAGCTATCAACAAATGAATGGATGAGCAAATTGTGGCATATCCACACAACAGACTACTATTTAGCAAGATGAAGGAATGACCTATTTAAGCAATAATATGAAGCCAGACACAAAGACTACATACTATATGATTTCATTCATAAAAAATTCTAGAAAGGGCAAAATGACTATATTAAAAACAGATCAGCGGTTGCCTCGAGGTGGGTGAAGGTTGGGAGACTGACTGCAAAAGGGCATGTGAAATTTTTTTTGCTTCATAGACATGTTCTCTACTTTGATTTCAGTGGTAGTTTCACAGATGAATACATCGATCAAAACTCGTGAAACTGTACCCTTAAAATAAGTATATTTTATCAAATGTAAATTATAGCTCAATAAAAACAAAATGTGTTAGTGGAAGAATCCATGTAAACAATCTCTTAAAAAAAAACAAAACTACTTTTAGTATAACCAAAGTACCATCTTGCACATCTCCAAGGTAACTCTGAACCTTTTAGAGAGCACACAATAGTTTCAAAGAAATTATTTTCTTGTCTAACTACACAAGGACATTAGTTAATGATTTATATTTATTAACTTTAACTAAAAGAGCATTCTTGTGAAATTTCTGGAAACTGAACTACTTAATGAAGTTCATTACTGACATTAGGATGGTTTGTTTCCCAACTGCAGTAACAGAACATCAACAGAAATGTGTATTATTTTCTCTGTGTAGCAGACATCGTCTATGCAAACACGAAACAGTAACGTACCCTCTACTTTGCTGTGGATACGAAGATGCTCACTTAAAGAACTATATTTCCCAATCTCCCTGAAGTTAAGTATGGCCTTGAACTATGGCCAGAAATGTTGTAAGGAACTTCCTGGAAGTTTCCTTAAAGGAGGGTTTGTCCTTCCCACATTTCTTCCTCCTTCCTACTTTGAATGCCACCAGGATGACTAGAGTTGAACAGCCATCCTGGACTATAGGATTCTAGTGATAAATAAACTAAGGACAACAGAAGAACAAGACAGAAAGAGCCCAGGTCCTTTAATGACTAAAACCAGTTCTAAAATACCTGCCTCCAAGCTTCCTGTATACATGAAAGAAAATAATTTCTTTTTAAGCTATTTGTCTATTTTTAAATACACACATGATTAGTTACTAAATCATTTTTGATATGAACATTTTCACGACTGGCTTTTTATTTTTGAAAAACTAAAAGACTATTAGCGAGGTGACTTTTTTTTAGATTATACAGTTAACGTAGGTTTTTTTTTACCTTGATCCAGTTGTTGATCAAAACAATGAACTGCCGTAATTTTTCATTTTCCAAATGATTCCTCAATTTGGACTAGTCTAAGAGAAAAAAAAAAAACTATTTCCCTATCTGTGGGAAGAAATTTTAAGCTGCATTATTACTCCATTAATCTCTGATGAAACTTTAAAAAAATGTAAACTGTATTATCACTCCATTAATCTCAGGGAAATCTATATGCTCCAGTGATTTCTACCTTAGCGCTTGCACTAAATTACATGGTCTACACCAGTAATTTTTAAAAGGCTCAGGAAAGAAAGAGACTAATAATGTTTGGAACAGCTAGGAGGACTTTCACTTAAGTTCTAAAACAATTTAGATAGGAGAAGAAAGAAGAGCATAGGTACTGGTTAAAAGTTCAGGCTCTGAATCAAGAGATTTAGCTCCTGTGTAACCTTGGGCAAGTTACTTAACTTTCTTGCTTCAGTTTTCTTAATTGAAAAATGGGACTAGTAGTATCTACCACATAAGGACCTTGTGAGCATTAAATTGGAAAAATACATGTAGCTGGCAGTTATTAAGCACTGCCAGGCTTGCAGTAAGTACTCTCAAAAACAGCAAAAGCTCTGAGGTAAGAATTGCATTATCTGTAAAGAATCTGACTTGAAATACAGATTCCTATCAGTAAGTGCTTGGATATTTTTTAAAAAGGAAAAGAAAACATAAGGTTTTTTAGAGATTAAACACTTTTGAAAAAAAAGAAAACTCACAGAAATTTGTATGCTCATATATATGAAAAGATGCTCATACTCTCACCAGAAATGAAGGAACTGAAAATTACAATACTGACATTTTTTTGCTCAGAGTGGCAAAAGTTAAAATGAGTAAGTTCCATTATAGGACAGAAGAAATAGGCATTATATATCGTTCACAGGAATGTAAACTGACACGTTTTCAAAGAGTTTATGGCTATAACTTTCAAAATATAATGCATAATTACACTATTACAGCAAAAAAAACCTGAAAGAATCTTAATGTTTCTCAAAGTCAATGGTTAAACAAACAACAGTACATCCATTTTATGAAACAGGATATAGCTGTTTAAAAACATAACAAAAAAGGATGAAGTATATCTAAATTTACTGACACAAAAATATTTTAAGACAATGTTAAGTGGAAAAAGCAGGAAAAGGTAGAGAATTATCTTATCCCCTACCTGTAATTTCTAAAACTACAAATCTGTCCATCATCAACAGAATACATGAGTAAACTGTGATGTAAGAGGGAATTAGAACTGTACATTGTTGGAACGTAATATTAAAGGCAAGTTGCAAAAGAATATAGTATGATTCCATTTATTAAAAAATTCAAAACATACAAAACTATACATGTAAATACACACGATTAAAACTTTTTAAAAATTAGGGAATGATACACAAAATTCTAGATAACAGTTACCTCTGAAAGGAAAGAGAATGGCAAAGAAGCAGAGACAGAATTTCATAAATGGTAAAATATTCTTTTTCTTAAACTGGGTATGTGATACATGGCTGTTCATTGTATCATGATTCCACCTTATGTGTGATTTACACATGTTATTTTTATCTATTCAATATCTAATAAAACGATTTTAAAACTGCCTATGTATATAGACACATGTATGCAAAAGCAAGGAAAAAAACCCTGGAATGATATAAATTAAACTACTAGTAGTTACCTTTCTGGAGGGGAGAGGTGGAACCTTCAGTGTTTTATGTTAGACACTTCCATCTTGTTTGAATCTGAGACGAATTATGTAATTTTTTATTAAATTTTTAAAAGAAATTACTTTTCCATTAAAATTATAATTATGAAAATTGTAACCACATGGAAAATATGTGAGTGCAGCTGAATAAAGAATTCTATTTACACTTGTGATTACATCTATGTACAAAAATGTACACTTAAAAAAGAACAGAAGAAGAAATGGGGTAAATCTGATCTAATGGAGTGGCTGGTACATCGGTAAATTTTTTACAGTTTTCATTTCTCAGAAGTTTTATTTCTTGGAAATATTTTTTTGTATTTTATTAGTACTACCTCACTTACAGAGAGAAATTAAAGAAAGATGACAACTGCAGGAAAGCCAACTCTCTACCTTCAGAGTAGCCAAGTGAAAAATCTCCCCACATGGGAAGGCTGAATGCATTTACAGCGATCTACAATAAACAGTAAACGCTGTGCCAGTAAGTGCACTCAAAACACCTGGAGAGGGTCCCCACCACACCAAGGAGATTACATCCGAGGTTCTGAACTGCATATGTGCATTTCAATGCTTAGCTGAGAACTACCACTGCCACATAAACATGCAACAACCACAGTGAAGACCCCAGAGCCCAAGGAGTCCAGGAATGTGCTGAAAAAATGAAAAGGGAATAGGGAAGGATGGCCAAAGAGGGAAGGAAGAAGGAAGGAAGGAAAGGAAAATTTTCCCAGTATGTGGGGCAAAAACACAACATGGAATAATTATTACACTCTCAATAACTATAAAAACATTGTACATTCAGAAAGCTAAGTGCTAAGGAAACAAAGAATAGAGTAATAGGAATGAAAATTTGAAAGAACCCAAAATCAGAATGAGAAACAGGCACCAACGATAAAAACACTGATTTGTGGTCTCTACAAAGGCCCCCTCTATTTTATCCACTGGTTCTCAAAATCTGGCCATTTCCACAAAGACATGAAGAAAAACAGAAGGAAAAGTCTATTTCATCCCCTTACCAAAAATATCACTGATCTAAAATTAATATAAACAAAACCTTTACATAAAAAATTAATAAGAATTAATAAGAAACATCCCAAAGCAGATTTGCAGTGGAAAAAGCTATCTGCTTTCTGAGCTTACCACTATTCAAAGTAGAGGCTCTGTGTAACAAAGGCTGGTAAGAGAGCCAACTGCTGTTAGGCTATCCTCCCTCCCCCATTTTTCTTCCCATCTTTCTGCCCACTTCTGATAACTAAACTTTCATGGGATCTTCGCCCACCAAAATAGTCTGATTCACACCTCCAACCACCACCATCATCACCCACCACCTGCCAAAGGCGCCACTCTACCCACAGCAGTCTTGGCTTCTCCTTCCTCCCCTACCTTTTTTCTCTGCCCCACCCTTCCCTTGGAAATCTTATTCTTACTGCCTCAAATATTTTCTGGAAATAGGGAGGTTATAAATGCTAATCTTTGTTTTCACTTTCTTTTCACTATTCCCTGCCTTAAAACTTTGAGTTCTGAAGGGCTTAATTTAGCAGCAAGAACCCAGGCTCAGTGAATACTTTCCTATATACACACCTGTGATCAAAGCATTAAGTCTACTGTTTAACAACAGTAGGTCACAGATGTTGTCAAATGTACCTCTTTGTACAAGAACGAAAATGCCAAAAACCAAGAATACATCTTTACTGTTTGATTTCTCTTTTACGAGATACATAATTGGTCACCAAGCCCTGTGAATTCTATCTCCAAAATATTACTTAAATCCATTTCCTTCTCTCCATTTCTACTGGCTTTGCATTGTTTCTCACACCTAGACTCCTCTAAGAGCTTTCTCCTTGTCTTTGATTTCTCCTCTATTACAATCCATATTTCACAAGGCCCACATGAGTTTTCTCTCTAAAATATAAATCTGATCATGCCATTTTTCTCCTTAAAACTCGTTAGGTATTCCTCTGTGCACACAGAATTAACTTGCAACCCTTTTATGCCATCCAATCTGGCATGAATAGTCACCTTTCAGTCTTGTCTCCCAATCAGTAAAAAGTAGGTATTAAATAAAAAGATAAGTAAATTTAAGAGAATATTTATGACAATATCCAGAAATGTTTTATTACCTAGTTTTGTAATTATTTATGCAACTGAAAAATTTATTCATCTCCATCATACAGTATTCTTGCCAAATTCAAACTTTTTACAGAACAGCTAAACAGCATGTCCACATAACATATTAAAACCGGGCATAGTGGCCCATACCTGTAATCCCAGCACTTTGGGAGGTCGAGGCAGGAGGATCACTTGAGGCCAGGAGTTCGAGACCAGTCTGAGCAACACAGCAAGACCCCATCTCTACAGAAACTAAAAAATGCATACCCGAACGTGGTGGAAAGCACCTATAGTCCCAGCTATTTTAGGAGGCTGAGGGGAGAATGATCCCTTGAGCCCAGGAGTTCAAGGCTGAAGTGAGCTAAGATTATACCACTGTACTACAGCCTGGGTGACAGAGTGCAACCCTGACTCTAAAAGAAAAATAAATAAAAATAATAAAATAAAATTTAGAAACTAGACTGTTTAAAATATTTCTATTTTCAATTCCAAAATTAAAATATAAGGTAGATTACAAGGAATCTAAATCAATAGATATTATAAAATGAGTGTTAGCATCATTAAATTTCTCACAGCTTTCTGGAAATTGTTAAAGTCGGTTCTGTGGGTTCTTAACAGAGTATCACACCTACCATTTGAGAAAGTTTGGCAACAAAATCAAAGTTACTTTAGAAGATAAACGCCTACCTTAGTGAGTCCCACTCGTTTTTCCATCTGGAATATTCCTTAAGTTTACCATATAAATTACCAACACAAGCTATTCATCGTTAAGACTCATTAGAAAAGTTTTCTAAGATTAGGTAAATACTTCAAATCAAATTTATACAATTTATTAAAGCCAGTTTATTGGCTTACATATACCAAAGTATGGATTCTCATGAGAATCATTCCACTGTTTAATTAAATGTTATAGGATCTTGCAGACAGATTCAAGAATAGCACCATCTGTCTGGGTTGCAAAGCTCAGTTTCACAACTATATCACCAAATAGCAACAAAATATCATTTTCATACATCTCTCAGTAATTTATAGACAACTAATGAATTTAGCCCATTTGGGATCATGACACTTGATTCAATCTGTGCAGATAATTACACTTTATATGTAAACTGATATACTTTAAAAACTGTTTTTAGTAACTTAAACTTTAGTTAAGAACGTGTATCACAGAAGGCAAATATTTGTGCTCTTTAGTTGCTAAGATAAAGATTTACGCTTCAGTATAAATTCTAAATGCTGAACTGTTCAGGTGGTATGTAAATCTGAACATTTTTAAAGTACTTGTTCTTAATTATTATGTTACTAAATTTTCCTAAAATATCTACAGCTCTAGGATTACATCATAAACACTTTTTGATAGGATTTCAATCCCCTTTTATAATGTAAAAAGTACTAAAAAAAAGAATTATAAGTAAATCTGAAGAGCACACATAGTAAAGCTGACTGAGAAAATCTCCCAAAGTTTCATTATATTCCTGAATTCAAAAACAGAAAATAATACTTGCCACAGCAACTTGTAATCTGAACAACTAGTAGCGGCATCCCCACTGCACGTAATGGGTCCTCTGCACCTCCCCTCACACTAACTATTCAGGCAGACTACCATAAAGTACAATCCTAAATACGTTTAAATGCTATTGTGTTAATCTGCTTCAACTGTGGAAAAAATTACTTAAAGAAAGAACATGTGTGGGATACTAGCTGGCTTACTAGGCAGTTTCCAATGAATACTAAGTGGGCAAAAGTAAGAACTTTGGTATCGTATAACAAAATTGCCAGTTAAAACCTTAAGAGGTTATCTCAATAGGATACATTTCTTTCTTTATCCTAAGGCTCTTCTTAAAGATTACTTCATCCTCACCAAAAATGGACCTCCAGACGATAGCTGACTTTTGCTAGCCAGACATAGGGCACAACTTACAATTCTACTCTACCCTTATAATAACCTGCCTTGATCCCCAGGAAGCAAAAATGACACCCCCACTTAACTGGTCCCAATATATAGTCTTACCAATCAATGAACCACTAAATCCACCTCCCTTGAAACTGTACGAAAACAAAATACAATGAACCACTAAACTAAGAACCTGAGAAGGCAAAGGTTCAAGCAGGGATGGAATTCTTGGCACATATCCACAATGTATGTGTGCCAATATATCCAAAGCAGAGCTCTTCCCAGGGCTTTTGCTCATCATCAGTAAGGCCCCCATCAGAAGGTACTAAATTGCTAATTTAGGCTGCAATTCAGGGCAAAAAGCAGAACTAAGATAATAAATTACAAAGAGAGAAGACACTGACCAAAGAAGCATCCACTAAAATAAGATATTCTGGGGTGGCTGACTAAACTGTTTCTAAAAGCAATTCCAAAGGAAAAGGACAAAAAAATGTTGTAAACAATGGCAACATTATTTGATTCATTTCAAATGGGCTTACTTTTAAGAATATTTCTCGTTTAGGCAGATGTATATCAGTTCTGGTATGTTTAGCTCAAAATCAGTTTTATATTAGTGAAGCTGTAAAACTCTTTGAACCAACCGTTAAAGGAAAATTAAAAATAACGTGCTTGTTACAATCAACGATCATCAAATAAAATGCAAAATTTTTAGCTAAAATCTTTTTAAAAACTGATTTTGTTTATTCAGGCTCAAGCTCAGGACATTTTTTTTTTTTTTGACACAAGGTCTTGCTCTGTTGCCCAGGCTGGAGTGCAGTGGCACAATCATAGCTCACTGCAGCCTTGAACTCCTGGGCTCAAGGGATCCTCCTGCCTCAGTGCCCCAAGTAGCTGGAACTACAAGTGCGCCTCATTATGCCTGGCTAATTTTTTAATTTTTTGTAGAGAAGGGGGTCTTGCTATGTTGCCCAGGCTAGTCTCAAACTCCTGGCCTCAAGCTATCCTCCCACCTCAGCCACCCAAAGTGCTGGCACTACAGGTATGAGCCACCCATGTCCGGCTGATACTTTCAATCTCTGAATTCAAAAGCACTCAAGCTACAACTAAGACTGTCCTTGCTTCCTTCACACTTATTCCTTTCTTATGTCTTCACATCTTTTATTTCTAAGAGGTATCTTACTCTTTTTCAGTACTAACCCTATCACCTGAATACTTGGTAACTATCCACCAGCCAGACTCGTTTCATCAATTATCAACTTTCTATCTTTCTTTCTGTCTCTCCACTATTGTTGCTTCAAAGTCTACAAACACAAATCTACTTTTTAGGATTCTTACCTTCCCTACTCGCTCTCCCCCCATCCCTGGCTTGCCTCACCACCAACCTTCTTCTGAATCTAACTGAAAAGTAAGCCAGGCATGGTGCACACACCTGTAGTCCCAGCTACTCGGGAGGCTAAGTGGAAAGATCGCTTGAGCCCAAGAGGTCAAGGCCAGCCTGGGCAACATAGCAAGACTCCACCTCTCAAAAAAAAATTAAAAACTGAAAAGTATCTGCACGTGTTCATCTTGCCATTTATTCATTCCTCAACCTACTATAACCCAGACTCTACCCTCAACAGTCAAATATAATGATTTCACCTAACTACCAAGCTGCCCAAATAGCAAATCACCTCATCTTTCACTCCTTACCTCTCCCCTTCGAGGCACACCACAAGAGTCTTTGAAAATCATGATTATTCCCTTTATTTATTTTTATGTCAGAGAAAGCAAATTGTACTGGCTACTTAAAACACATATAACATATACATTCATAACTTAAAAGTCTAGGCTTCATGAGAAGTAATCCTGAACTAAAATCTAATTTGTTTTAAATGCACAGAATTAAAAGTATGACAGGCTACACAGTTCAACAATTCTAATTTGTCTATGTAAGAGAGCAATCCTAGAAAGGCCTTTAAACACATTATTAAATGTAATAGCATTTAACACACTTGTTTTTCCTCAATTCATTTCTCATAATAGTTTCTATATCATCTTGGATTATCTCCCATTTTAGTTTCATATCCCATCTGCTCATTTAAGATTCACGTCTGTCCAGTTTCTGAAATATTTGTCACTTTAGTCATTAGCATTTTGCGTAATATAGCACTTTTTTTAAAGTTCAGAACTGAATTATTTTAAAAAACTGAATATTATTTTAACATCACCATTTCTTAATCTAAATTGGCCTGCCCACACTTCAAATTTTCCACCTAATAAAAATTCAATTTCAATAAGTTTTCGTACTGTTTTTTAAAAGGAAACCAAGAACTAGGACGACAGATTAGAAGTACTTTCCTACATACCAGCTCAGTAAAGGTTCTCAAGAATAGAGAGAGCTGTCAACTGAGCTTCCAAAGAATGCCCTTCCCCTTTTCCCCATCCATTCCTTCAAGATCCAGCTTTATTAAAACTTTCCTCTGGGTTTTTCTGGCTACAAGGTATTATGCAGTTGGTGTCACTCTCCCTCCAAACATAACATAGGGCACCTTAGAAACCAAATAATACATACATGTCTTTTTTCCATATATCAGACACTTAGCCCTTTTGTAAGCCCAAGCTAGACTTTAACCACTCCTGATGTACATTATTCCAAAATACATGTCCCAAATTTCTAAAACACAGCATACAAAAAATCAGCATTTCTAAATACTACTTTACTGGCTATCCCCATCCAATCTCACTTCCAATTCCCTTTTTCATCTCATTAGATCTCAGAGATCCTCATTTACCACACAAAATAGCAAGCAGAAAGCTTGTCTCCAGGGGTGAGTGGAGAAGGAAAGAGAAGAGAAGAGCTAAAAGGCAAAGAAATACAAAATCTTTCCCTGATGACACCACAGAACCTGCTGCCATTCTCGACATTTTAATAAAAGGGTATCAGCAAAGAGAAACCAGTGGCGGGTCCCTGCAAGCAGGGAAGAGAAAACCTGCCTTCAATCCTCACTCCAAAACTGCTGCTCTTCCCATGGGGAGCCATCCTCCCCTCTCAACACTCTCTTCAAACCGCTCCTTCAGATAGCAATCCTCTCTGGCCTAGAAGAGGGCCTAGAGTTCCCACTGTCTAGAGCAGGGAAGGTTTAGCAGGGAAGGCACTGCTCCAAGTGCCAGAACTGCAGTAAGTACATTCCCACAAAAATGCTGCCATAAATAGCATTTTGAGTTCTATAACACACCTAATTAAGTACAATACAAAGTAAATAGGATAACCATCATTTGTAGCAACGGAAATCGAGGGAGGCTTTTTTGTGAAAACAAACTTAAAAATCAACTTTTTCTAACATTTTAGAATGCTGGCAACCACCTACATGTCAAATTCTAAACCTATGGATACAACTTAACACACTATTCACATTCAACATGACTAATACAAAAACTACAGATTTGTGAGAGGACTTTCCTTCTTTCAACAAGGGCTAAACAATATTTTTAGAAACTGCAGCATTAAACAGAAAATAGAAATGAGCCAGTAGTTGAGTTCTCGCTGTTAAAAACATAGTAAGGGTTGTGACTTGTATGTCAAACTAAAACGTGATTTAGTCTTTAAGAAGAAAAATATGTTTATTAAGTACTATTTCTGATATTCCCTAAGACAAATCTCAAAATGTTAATAGAACTGCTATTTAAAGTTCAAAGAGCACTCCGGAGCTGCCAAGGAATTAATAGCTTAAACTTCCAAATAAGAGCCACAGTTCAATTTCCAGTCTCAGCCCGTCATAGCTCAGAGTTGGTACAGCAAAATCACCCAGCACATTAAAAACGCACCACGCAACTGTGAATCATATGCAGTTGTAATGAAAAGCTGTAATGTTTAAAGATGAATTTCAAGTTTTTCTTCTCAATCATGGCTTACTTATGAGAAAAGACACCAAACAAATCCTCTGCTCCTTCAAAAAAAGTACAAATACAACATAAATGCTATACTTTAAAACAAGTCATTTTACCATTCCAACTTCCTGGTTTTACTGTCTAGGGCTACTCTACAACTTTAGTTGTAACTTACTGGAAGTCTCTTCCTATTAAAGAACACTATCTAGTCATCCGAGGTGCTTTCCTTTAAAGGTACTCTAGATGATTTTTCACACCTCCTGCCCTCCATATTTTCACGGCAGAAGGAGAAACTGAGGTAAAGAATCAGTATGTGACCAACCTCATCTGCCTAGTCACTACTAAGAACTATGAATATAACTCAAATTTCCCTATTACCAGTTCACTGCCCATTTACTAGGCTTATGGAAAGTAATCGTATAACTGAAGTTGAGTAATATCCCTATACAGCTTAAAGAATGAAAGTTAAGAAACTCTGGATCAAGCCCCAAACAAAATCCACAACAGGTTCCAAAACCTATAAGTTTTTTACCACGTTACAGAAAATCTAAATGCTAAATGAATTTCTATTCCTTTGTGGTAAAAGAACACATCTCTTGATTAGTTAGAATTATCTTTAATATTTTCTAGAATTCATCTAAAATATCACCAAGCTACACTACATACAACCTATCTAATATATATTCAGAACGCAGAGCTAAACGTCTAAATAAATTCACATAAAAATAGCATACTTGTGATCAGGACCCAAATGGGCAATGAGAGCTCCCTTGAGGAATGGAGAAGAGAATAGTTGCCCGGCAATTCATTCATTTAACAAACAGTTAATGAGCACCTAACTACCAAGAGAATGCAAAGATGATTTCAACAGGGTTACACTCCTACAGAAGCTCATCTGCTTATCAGAGGTACATAGAAGGAGGTACACCTGTACACATCAGGAGCCAGAGTCACTAGTTCTGCCTATGGGAGTCAGGGAAAGCTTCACAGAAGAGGTAACATTTGAATGTCCTCAAGAGTAGGATTGTGCCAGGCATATACGCATGAAAACAAACTAGGAGCTGGTTCCAAATGTTCCAGAGTTAGATATATGCATGTTTTTCCTCATTTCTCTTTAAAACATTAAAATTCCATCATGAGAATTGTCAACTAAAATGTTTTGTCACACCAAGTATACTCTTCTGAACACCTTATTTATTAGCTCTCAAATTAAGCTCAGATGGATTTAATCATCTTTCCTATTTAATGAAATAATCTGGAAATATGAAGAAGCCTCATCTATATTACTCAAAAATACTTCCTCATAAATTTATCAGTGTTCTTTCAGGGAGGGAAAAAAATCAGTAATTTTCATTAATATTCTTTTAGTTTATCCATTTTTTGAAATTTCCATTTAATACTATAAAAATTCTGTTCACAATTATATATTTTATTTGAAACAAATCTTCTCCTCAAATTTAATTTTAATATCAAATGTCTTAAATATATCCAATTAATGCAGTGACTTAATACATATTAAGACTTATTACAGTGAAAAGATCTAATGAAGATTTAAAAAGAAATATTGTCCTTGTAGTCTCTTTATCTTCCCCTACTCATTTTTTAAGCTAAAGCTAAAATTAAACTATGCAAAATAAAGACACAAATGAAATTTTAATACAATCAAATCAGGAGGTTCCTTTAACAATAACGAAATTTCACTATACTGTAAAAAATACAAAATGTAGAAGCTGTCAGCCAGGGCTCTGTACTATTTCACAGTAGTGGAAATACAGTTTTAATAAGATTCTACCACAATTCATCTAGAATAAGAAACAAACATTCAGAAATATACATAATGAACCAGAAAATGGAGATGCCAATGAAATAACATTTTCCTTTGGACCCAACTGAGTCTGCTTCCTCTCATCTAGAATGAGAAAAAAAGCAAAAACAAGAAAAAGGTCATCTTTCTTCTTCTTTTCCAGACTGGAATCCAAATATACTCTAAAAGACATCTTATTAGCGTAAAAAGGAAGACAACTCTACCTCAACAAACGTAACTAAGACATGCTAATACAAATGCAAGAAAAACAGGAGTTCCTAACAGAGGATTATTACAGCCAATTTATGAGAATAAAATCTATTCTATATCACAGATAATCTTAAAAGTTCAACAACAAAACAGTGTAGCACACTAGGGAAACTGTCTCTGAAATTAACACCAATCAGAACATTTTAACAAAATTTAATACTTTTATATAAAGCAAAAAGAAAACTATGGTGATGTACCTAAGTGACTTTACACTAAACAAAAATTGGGCAGCATACATATTTCATTCATGCAAATAAGTCTGAATTTACAATTCCTCATTTATGTTAATATTTACCAAGATTAATGGAATATCATCTCCCCTATGTAATGAAGGAAGTGAATTCCCCCAACAGAACAAAGCTAACACCTCCAAATCTTTCAAATAAACAATGAAAGCATATGCTATAAAAGAAAATTATCTGAACAAGATCAGAAAAAAGTTAAATGACTCAAGAGGGGGAAAAAAATCCTAAATTCCAAGAACACACTATAAATATTAATTCACTAATTCTAAACCTCTAAGCAAGTACTATCAAACAAAAGTGTGTGTGTGTGCGTGTTTTACTATATCCCACAGGCACATTTTTAGGCTACCTACCTGCCTCATTTTGCAATGCATTAAATGTAATTTCTTGAAATAGAAATGTTTATGACAAAATAGACATTCTGGGGTGGTCAACACTATACAGCACACATAGTTTATAAAGCAGATTTGTACACAACATATCTTAAATAAATGGCACTAATAAGAATGTTGCAGAAATCTTTTTCTCCATTTCTAATAAATAGTTGCAATGCTCAGTTCAATAACAATAGTAACACCTAATATTCAACCACATTACTAATTCTCATAAACTCTGTCTAATCCTTCTCACTGGCTACACTCCTGTGAAATAAATGTATCATCCACTTTCAGAAAAAAATAAATCAGTACTTCTAATACTAGTTTAAAGAAGGGAAACATCATCATCATCATTATTATTATTATTATTTTCATCTTTCAAAAACAAGTTAAATGTTTCAGGAAAATATCTAGTCTTTCAATCAAAATTTGAGAGACAGCTGAATTAACTGTCCATAAAAACATCCAGATAAACAATCTCATTACTATTTACATTTGGGTAAGGGTTTCATCTCAAGTTTAAATAATAAGGCAAATAGAACTATAGAACAAAATTATCTTTTGCAAATAGTTATCACAATTTATAGCACATAGTACAAACTGGTGAGAATGGGTCTTCTTTATTAATCTTAAGAGTAAAGGATATCTCTGAAAGTGTTTGATGAATACAATTAACTCACAATTAACTAGGCTAAACTAGCCAGTGAACAAAAAAGATCAATTTTTCCATAACTAATTAATATGATCCACTACTATAACTTATATCACTTAAAGGAATATCGTAAAAGATTTTTTTTCCAAATAAGCATTTACTACAGTCATGAAAAAAATGACCAAAACATTCCAAAGAAAGTGATAAGCTATGTAAGCAACTAGAATAAACTCAATAAACAATGTCCTAAATGCACCCCCCCTCCCCATTCTATTCACAAAGAAAAAGAAACTGGCCCAACTTCTTCCCAAGGAGCACTTCAAGCAGTAACACAGCAAAATATTTGTAGCATACAGGTCCAAGGTATATTATTTTCTCTTTAAAATTATGAACTCATCACACGTACAAATGGCTCTTTAAAACGGTCCAGTAAACTGCTACACTATGCCTTAAATTGCTGTCTATTATGTACTTAAAAATATTTACTAGCAATTGGAGGTTAATATGGCAACTATTACCGGGTGGCAATTATTGCTATTAAAAATATATAAATACTGTTAACACCATGTGTTGCTAACAACAAAATGCTAAACAGAAAACATACATTAACAAATTATAAATATTTTCATTAAAGAAAATGAACCACCATAAAAAAAGATGCTTTAAATATAAATAATAAAATTGCAAGTTGGGATGAAAAAATACCCTGTGTATAGAATTTTGGGCACTTTAAAAGATTAGAGAAATCATCATTCACTTTTCCTCATTTTCATTTGATAGTCTTCCCCATTTGGTTCACTTGGTTCAAAAGAATACATTTCAAAGTTTCTGTTTTTACAACTATCTTCTCTTCTGCAAAAAATAAATCTCTTAAGACAAAAAGAAATTAGGTCAACAACAGATTACCTTAAAAGCTTCAAATACAGAATTAATGGTCTTCAATAGGAATTAAGTACTAGAGAGAGTGTGTGTGTGTGTGTGTGTGTGTGTGTGTGTTCAATTCAGCAAGAATTTGAGATCATCACCCAATTATCCACAGTCAGGAAGATTCTAAGCAAATAAAACAGTATGAATGTAGAGCAAACATACCTAAGAATTAGAGATCACTAACTTATGTCAAAGAGTACATACTTAAGTTTAGTTAAAGGACACAAAATCACTTTCTCCATATTATCTCAATAGAGGAAAATATAGATATACTTAACATCTGGAAATTATGTTTTCTCACAAGAGTGAGTTCACATACCACAGAGTGCACTGTTGCACTTTCCGAAAAGGCAGATTTAACACATTTAACTGAATTATAACTGAGTAAAGGTATAACAAGAGTCACCCAGAAATGTGATGGACAGCATGAGAAATCAGTTTGAGTTATAAAGGCACAGCCAGGCATGCAGTAGCTACAAGTCTCAGAACAGTAAGAACAAGAAAACACATACAATGACACATCTCATATATACATAATGGCATTTTTCACATGTTAGAAAAGGGAAATGGAGGTTGAGAAGAGAATTTTGGAAATTTGATTCCATCCAGGAGAAAATCAGAAAACAAGTAAAAGGCTAGCAAAAATCTTAAGGCACCTGATAACACAATTAACTTTTGCTATGCCATAATGAAGACCTCAAGGTAACAGAAAGTGGGTGGGTCATTACTGTGGTAAAGAACTTTAATCTCTAGTTTATATGTCAATCTACAGTAATATAAGTATCTAGGGATTCTCTACAAACAATACTTTGATCAAAAAAACAATAACCAAAAAAAACTACAGGCCAACAGGAAAAAAGCATGCTATTATTAAACACGAAGAGTTCTTTTATATAAAACATGCTTTATTTTGAACAAGTGATAATATCTCCTTTGAAATTAACTACTCTATACAATGTACTTTAGACAATATATTTTTAATCTAGGTTGCTGCTGCATATAATTTTCAAGAAAAATTCTCAATTTGGAATCAAAAAAATTTACAAGTCAGCAGTTTAACTGATTCAGATTTTCTTTTAAATAGCACCTTATCCACCCTCCATACACAAGGGAATATACACATTCTATAGTCCTTTAAAAAAAAAAAAAGATCAACCTAAGCATTCCTGTAGTTCTCCATTTCAAAGTCACTACCTAAAGAGTAATCCTACTTTTTTTTTTTTTTTATAAAAAAAAAAGCATATTCAAAAATCAATTCCTTGGTTTAAAGAGGTTTAGGGAGAAATACTCAAAACACAAACCTTCAATTGGTCAAAATCAAAATACAGAATCCTCTCCCACAAAATTGTTTCTCCAAAAGAATCCCAAGGATCTTATCTCTATAACATTATCATCTTTACCTAAGCTTTAAAAAAAAAGATAAGAGAAAATGATACATCCTGAAGGCTAGTTATACATATAACATACTTTCATTTTTCTACAAACTCTGTATATGCGCAAGCCATTCCCAGTCAGCATGATATATGGTAATTTGGGAGATCTCTCCTCACTAATATTGGTCTACTTGGTTATTTTAATTACCTGTGTCAATGCGGTCACCAGCCGCCAAACAAAAACCATTTTAAATACTCCTTAATCAATATGTTTGCTAATCTATGAAAGTCCCTGAACCTGATTGATACTTAATGACAGACTGAGGGAGAAAAAAGAGACAAAATGAGTTTTATTCCCACATATCAAAAGATCAAGGCAAAATTATCACAGTACTGAGAGGATGAATTGAAACTTATAATTGAATTTAAGATTAAATATCTGAATAAAAACGTTTGATGAAAAAAAATTAACCTGATCTTACTAGAGTGGAAGCAATGATACTGTGTCACTCAGTCTTTGTAAGTAAAAATCACATGTTGATTTTTTTAAATCTATATAAATACTGTAACATATTTAATAAAATAACACTTCCACTTGAAAAGTTGGCAAGAATTTGTATTTCTCCATTAGTCTCAAAGAAAAAAAAGCATCTATGCCACCCATAATTAAATGTAACTAATTACAATTTGAACACTAAATTATTTATCCAGTGTAAACAAGGATTAAGGGGAAATAATGCTTCTATCTACAGCAGGGGTTACAGAAAATAATTTCCAAAATGTATGCTCTCCAAAACGGCAGTCCCCCCCCTCCACACACACACACACACACACACACACACACACACACAAAATAGGGTACACAACTTAAAATAAGTTGGGTGTTTTTAAGGCTAAATTAAATAAACCGTTCAGCCAATTTTCCAATTATATTCTACGGTTGAAACATAATTGCCTTACATCTGTTTACAAATCTTTGCTCAATATTTAAACAAATTCCTACTCTCCCGGGCACATAGCTATACATACAGTAACTCACGTACAAAGCACATATTTAAAGACCACGCACTGCAATTATTAGCCTAAACGCCAGGTTTAACAACGTGAATGTTTTCAGAGCTAGGTAATACGACCCAATAAAAAGCAAAGATGGCATTTACCACCAAATGTCACTGCCATCGCCAGGAAAGAGTTGCTGGAGCCCTATACATTTTTAATTTCGACGAATCCAGACGCTGTCGTCGGGTGCCAGGCTTCCAGGAGAACAATTGACACCTTAACTGCTTCAAGATTAAGGCAGGCGATTCAAATCCGAAGCAAAAGTTGTCAATTATCAGAGAGAGAGCGAGCGAGAGGAGCGAAGGCAGATAAAAGCGATGTTATCAAACCGCCCAGCTTGTTGCTTTTCTGTGTGTGTGTGGATTCGTTGTTAGGATAGAGAAAACAGTTTTTAAAAGACACAAGAGGAGAGAAAGAAGAAAAAGCTTTCTCCACCTTCCGTCGGCTCGGTGCAATGGCTTTACGGCTCTCCGGCGTAGTAAGCCCCGAGAGGCAGGCGGCTGTCGATGTTTACAATCGCGGGAGCTCCGGGTGCAAGAGTCCTTTACTGACACAATCGCATTCAATCAACTGTTTTCGGGCGAAATTGCAGGTGTCATTATGGAATTTAAAAAAATTCAAAAGGCAGGCGGGCGGGCGGGCAGGCAGGCAGCCGATCCGACAAGGGGGGAAAAGGCTGCTGATCGCAGGCGCGGGCAGCACCAGGCAAAGCCTTCCACATTTAGGGGGGAAAAAGGGGGGAAAAGGGGAGGAGAAGGGGGCTGTGAATGCAACGGAGGGTGGGCGTTCGAAGTGCAACCCAGAATCCGCAGCTTTGAGACTTCCACATGCAAATTCCACGCCGAGCGCCGCGCTCACAAATGATTTTTAAAGAGCCAAATAAACACTGGATGGGATCCAAGGCGAGGGAGAGACGATCCAAAAGGGGGAGAATCGGCGAGAGGCGAACGGCGGGGAGAGGCGAGGGAGGGGCGAAGTCCCGGCGGCGGGAGGAGAAAGTTGGTCGGCGACGGAGGTCGGGAACCCCCCCCACCCCCGGTACAGCCCCCTCCCCGCAGCCCGGGTACTCACCAGCGAAAAGAGATTGGAGTGACAATCCTCCAGGCTCGCCCCGTTCGCCACCCAGTTCGCTGCCGCAGTCATGATCCTCCGCGAGCCCGGCCACCAGAGAGGGGCATGTCGGAGCGAGGCGTCCGAGGCGAGGCCGGGCCGGGCGGCGGCGCCTCGCTGGGGAGCGCGGGGCGGCCGGGC
>NW_012154285.1:9740960-9776892 GCF_000956105.1 Propithecus coquereli
CTCCTTCCTGCTCGGGCGGCGGCGGCAGCTGCGGCGGCTTCGGCGGCGGCGGGGGGCGCTGTCCGCGCGGCCCGGCGCCCTCCCCGCCTCTCAGGGCCGCCGCTGCCTCCCGGGCCGGCGCTGCGGGCCGGCCGCCGCCTCCGCCTTCCCTGTTCCTCGGCCGCCGCCGCCGCCGCCTTGTTTATCTCCAGCCACCGACTCCCCCTCGGCCCCCACCGGCGCGTGAGGGGAGGCGAGCCCCGGAGCCGCCGCTGCCGCCTCGGAGCCGCCGCCGCCGCGGAGCGCGAACTCGCGAAGGGGGGGGTGCGGACGAAGCCAGCGGGCGACCCCGGCAGCCGAGCGACGTCCCCTCCTTCCTCTTCCTCCCCCACCCCCCCCTCCTCCCCAGTCAGCCTCGCTTCTCCTCCCTCCCCGGGCTCGCTCGCTCTGACAGCAATGGCGGCCGCCGACCGCGGCTTGGCCCGCCATTGGCTGGCGCCGCGTCACGTGACGGGCGCCGGCCGCGAGGGGGGGCGGGGGCAGGCGGGGGAGGGGCCCGGAGCGGCGGCGGCGGCGGCGGCTCGCGGGAGGCGCTGCTGAGCCGAGCCCGGCCAGATCCTCCGGCCAGGAAGAGGGAGGGAGGCGGAGAGGGAGAGAAAGAAGTGCGGGCGCCCGGCTCCCCGGCGGGCGCGGACTGCCGGCCCGAGGCTGCCAGGGCTTGCCCCGCGTGGGCGCCCCGCCCCCTCGTGGTGCACAGACCTTTGCGGGGCGCGACCCGGAGCCCCAGGCCCGCCCGCTGCGGCCGCAGCAGAGGACGCGGGCCCCTCGCCGTGCCCCCGTGGCCAGGCCGGCCGGCGTGGCCGGGACTCGCTGCGGGCCAGGCAGCAGGTCCGAGTGCTCTGGGGAGCGTCTCATCGTAGGCTCACGCCGCCGTCCGCTTTTTAGGAGAAAACTAGAAGCACAAAGAGATTAAGTCACTTGCCCGAGGTCACACACCTGGGAAGAGGAGCCGGGATTCGAACCCATGTACTCTTGCAAAGTGAAGCCAAGCTCTTGTACTAGGTTTTATATGCCTCGCCCTGGGATAGTCACGGCTGCTATATCGTGAGCGCTTACTGTGTTCCAGGCAGTATGCATTTAATAGAGAAATGTTTATGGAGCCCTTACTCCTAGTTACTGTGCGCATTCATTCATTCATTCATTGCATAAATGTTTCCTGAGCTCTTGCTATCTGCCAGAATCTGTTATAACTGCCAGGCACTGTGCTAAGGCTGTGTTGGGAGCAGACCCTCCTCTTGGCTGTATTCATTCAAAAACCAACATTTACTGAGAGTATATGGCCTGGGAGTGTGGAGGAGTGCTGCTATGAAGAGATTCTCCCACCCCTCAACGCATTTGCTCCCTGAAAAGTTGGGGAGGAAGAAACGACTTCTTCACTAAGAAACATGGAAAAGCCAGCTGTTTCAGGTGGATTAGACTAAAAGAGAGGAAGAGTAGACAGCAAGGGTGTAATAAAAGGAAAGAAGTCTTAGACACAGGCATTGAGGTTCGGAACTACCACAAATACTGCTAAAGGAAAACGCATGTATCACATGTTATAATATGTATTATCATGGTGGACGCTATGTTAAAACTGGCTGACACTATGTTGTAACGAATGTACATTATTTCATGTAATCCTCAGAACACCCACAGAAGGTAGATACTGTTATTATCCTTAGGCTGTAATAAGGCAAAGCTCAGAGGTGTGCGGTGACATCTCCTATCTCTTACAGTTAGTGAGTAGCTCAAACCAAGGTCTGTGTCACTCCAGAGGCAAAACATGAACTCAGGAGGCCCCGCGTAAAGATGCCTCTAGCCAGCTGGCTTTGCAACCTCTGATTGTGTTACCTTGGCCAACATAGTTTAACTCTCTGAGCTTCATTTCCTGATCTGTCAAAAAGGGATCCTAATTGCTGGCCTACTGACCTCACGCCAATGTCGTGAATTTCTATTAAGATACTATTGACAAAAATGTTTAGAAAAAAAAGCAAAGCACTCTGTCAACATACATGGTGTCACTTAGGTTTGAGCAATGAGAGGGTGTGATGGTCCATCATATCCACATTTCATGTATTTGCATTCCAGGAGGGCTTCCTCCTACATACCTGCTCACCAAATTCTCATTCTTCAGCAAGTTTAGGTTTAACTCAAAAAAAAAAAAAAAAACTGCCAGAGCAAAATCTATCAGAAACATGAACAAAGGACTTGGATAGTGTGCAGAATGGGAAAGACCAGCTTTTAAATACAGTCATTCGTCACATATCAACATTTTGGTCAATAGCCACATGTGACAGTGGTCCCATAAGATTATGATACCACATTTTACTGTAACTTTTATATGTTTAGATATGTTTAGATAAACACATACTTCCCATTGTGTTACCGTTGCCTACAGTATTCAGTATAGTAACATGCTGTACAGGTTTGTAGCCTAGGAGCAGTAGGCTATACCATATAGCCTAAGTGTGTAGTAGACTGTACTATCTAGGTTTGTGTAAGTACATCCTATCATGTTTGCACAACAACGAAATAGCCTAATGTCATATTTCTCAGAACATATCCCTGTCATTAAGTGATGCATGACTGTATATAAAAAGATGCTCAACCTCCCTCATTGCTATGGACTGAATGTTAGTGTCTCCCTCAAAGTTCGTATGTTAAAAACCTAATCATCACTGTAATGGTATTTGGAGATGGGGCTTTTGGGAGGTAATTAGTAAAAGGGTGGAGCCCTTGTGATAGGATTAGTATCCTTATGAGAAGAGACACATGAGAGATTGCTTGTCCTTTCTCTCCGCCATGTGAAGACATAACCAGGAAGAGGGCCCTTACCAAAAACTGAATTGGCTGGCACTTTGTTCTTGGCCTTTCCAGCCTCCGAAACTATGTGAAATAAATTTCTATTGTTTAAGCTGCCTAGTCTATTGGTAATTTGTTATACCAGCCTGAGAAGACTAAGATACTCATCATAAGAAAAACAGAAATTAAAGCCATAATAAGTATTGACAATAATTTAAAGGCTTAGACAAATGCTAAGAGAAGCAGAACACTAATACACTGCCAGTGGGAATATAAATTAACACCATAGCTTTGAATGTCCATTCAATGAGTCTCAAAATCTGTAATGCACATACCCTTTGACCCGGCAATTCTACTTCTAGAGGTTCCTCTTACATAGATTCCTATATAGATGTTTAAAGACATGTAGTGCAAGGGTATGAACGATAGCATTGTTTGTGGGGCAAAAACTGGAAACAACGTACATGTCCATTTTGCGGGGAATAATTAACAATACAATTTAATCTCATAAATCCATTAAAAATAATGAGTTAGCACTATGTGTACTCCTACAGAATAATCTCAAAAAATAGATTATTAATTGAGCTATCTCTGGAAGGTTGACAAGAAACTACTAGTAACTTTAGTTGCTTCTAGGGAGGGGACTAGGAGTAGAAAAAGGAACTACTTTTTACTGTACTGTTTGCATTTTCATTTTTCCCTTTTTTTTTTTACCAAATGCATATATTACTTATTCAATACAATAAGTTATAAACAACAATCAATAAAATCAATAAATAAAATTGAAAACAGAGTAATCAAACCAATGACACTGTAAAAGTAAATAAAAAAGCAAATAGGCTGGACACGGTGACTCACGTTTGTAATCCTTACATTCTGGGAGGCCGAGGCAGGAGGATCATTTGAGGCCAGGAGTTCAAAACCAGCCTGAGCAAGAGAAAGACCTCATCTCTACTAAAAATAGAAAAATTAGCTGGGTGTGGTGGCACATGCCTGTAGTCCCAGCTACTCAGGAGGCTGAGGCAGGAGGATCACTTGAGCCCAGGAGTTTGAGGTTGCTGTGAGCTATGATGACACCACAGCACCCTAGCCCAGGCAACAGAGCAAGACTCTGTCTCAAAAAAACAAAAAACAAACAAAAGCAAATAGACAAAACAAAAGAAACAAATAAAAACAAAAACAAAAGAAAAGAAAAAAACCCTAATCCAAGGAGATTTCCTTGGCTGTCAAAATCTAGGCCCCAAAGTGGAGAAGAAAAGACAAGAAGTGCTGCCTGTGATTTCTCTGGCAACATGAGTACAGACTATGAACCCAGGAGAATGAGGTTCCAGTCCCAGATGCTCTACTGAGCAGCCTGTCATCTTTAATGGGCCAATCAACCTTTTTGGGCCTCAGTTTCCTCATGTGGGAAAATGGCAGCCCAGGTGATCCTTCAGGTCTGGCAACACAATTCTTTGGCACTCTGCACAGTTGAGATTACTGATAAAGATCCACAGAGTCCTTACTCAATAGAGAAGGAGTTGATGGAAAACCTCAGGCGATAATATTAAAAGAAAGCAAAACAAAAACTATGTCAACTGACTAATAGGAACTAGCAAGGAACCAGGTATAAAGACTTCTGGGTCTAGTTCCCTATGTGGCAGGCATCTTTTCAGCATCCTCATGACTTAGTTTCCCCATTTGTGAGAATGCCTGCCACGCAGGCGGGAAACAGAAGTTCCACTCTGCACAGGTCTTAGGTCTTATTTGGAGGACAACAGGTTAGTTCCCTTTCACAGTTACCAAATGTAATGGCAGAGAGAAAATGGAAGCGAAAATAGGACCAGAGGAGGAACCATCTATTAGAAAGACCACAGGAAGCTGCCACAGCTGCAGGGCGGAAGCATTTTGTAGGAGTTAAGAATATCGCTTCAGAAAAAGAGACACCTGGGTTCCAATCCCTGCTGTGTTGTGCTCTAGCTGTGCAGCCTTGAGCAGGTCATTTAACCCCTGTGACCTCCATTTCTTCCTGTGCACTGACCTCCCAGAGTGATAACTCAGGGAAAGTTCTTCGTGCAGTGCCTGGCTCCAAAGGCAGTGATCAATAAATTAGAACGCTCGGTCACTTGTCCATCTTTGTACAAGGGAATGCGTCACTCAGCCTCATCACGTGAAGGGGTTTTTTTTCCCCCTTTAACTTACATTTTATTGGATTTATTTTATTGCAAATAAAAGTACAGAATGCCAACTGTAACAAGTCAAACAATGCAGAAGTGTACCAAGTAAAAGGGAATACTCTTCTCTGTACCCCACTGAGTCCTGCATGTGTACTCATACCAACCGACGGAACTTAAAGACACGTTTGCAAGGGAATTTTTTTGCTTTTTGTGAAAATGGGACTGTGTCACATACGTTACTCTGCAATCTGCTTTTTTCACTTAATAATTTATCACAAATATACCTCTAGACCTACATATCTGCATCTAACTCATTCTTTTATTGGTTGTGTAATGTTTCATAGAGCACCTGTGTCATAATTTATCCAATTATTCCCCTATTCCCAAACATTCAGGTGATTTCCAGTTTTTTCCTATTTTAAATAAGGGTGCAATAAATATCCTTATCCATAAATCCTCATGGACTGACACTTTTATTTCTGTAGAATAAAGTCCCCAAAATAGGATTGCTTTTTTATTGTTAATAAATGTGTATTTTTATTGTTAATAAATACAGCCAGAAGACTTTCCCCAAAGGTTGCAGCAATTCACACTCCCTAGAGCAATACAGGAAGAGCGTACACTTCCTTACAATTTTGCCAGCATCTGGAAGTTGCCAATATGTTTTTATTTTTGCCAACCTAACGGGTGAAAAATGGTATCATTGTTTGAATTTGCTTTCCCTGAAACTCTAATGGGGTGGATCTTCTCTGGGGTGTCTTGACCATTTGCATTTCCTCTTGAGTTGTTTGCTATTTCGAGTCAGCAGCTTAGAATGAAAGAGACCAAATGCAGTTCCAATGAGACCAATAAGGAGCTTGGCACAATGACAAACACCAGTCTTCAGTCACTCTCACCTGACATGGACGAGGTAATTCATTCCATCATTCCATAAAGATTTTTCTGGACACTTGCGTGTAGCACGTATGCTTTTCATTCCTTCCCTTTCAAAATTCAATTTTTAAGTTGATGTTTTAAGTTCTCTCTTAAATTGTCTTTTACCAATCGAGCTATGCTGCCTTGGGCAATAACAGCTTTGCTCATAACCACTAAGGATTTCCTAATTGTTCCAACCTCTCCCCTAAGACAGTACAGGGGATGAAGTAAAAACAACAGCAGTTATTGCTGGCTTGGAGCAGTGGTGTCTGAAAGTTAATGATTGAGATATAGGCAAAGGCAAGAACTTTTGAGCTGGACGAGACCTGGTTCAAATCCCGGCTCTGCCACCTCCTCTCTTGACCACCCTGGGCTGTGATCATGCCTCAGTTTCCTCACCCCTAAGGCAAGGTCATACTCTTATCTGCCTCCTAGAACTATTGTGAACATTCGGTGAATTATCGCCCAGAAAGCACTCAACACCTGCCTGACACATAGTAAGTGTTCAATAAAAGTCAGCTTTATTATTAAGACCCAGAGCTCCTATTTATAAAATGTAGAAGGCTATTAAACTCCAAGAAAAACACCACCAAAGAAGAAATTTAAGCAATGATTCGTGTTGTTAAAAATTCCAATAAGTTTAAATTAACTGGAATCATTGGCATTTACCTACACCTTTTGTACCCGTAAGAAGGATTCTTTTGCTTCAGGTAATGCTGCTTCTAGTAGCCCACAATGAATTGCTTTCAAATAGCCAAAAATAAGCAATAAAAAAGTTGTGAAGTGTCCTCTGATATTTTTCTTTGACTACACTGCTGCTTAACCGAAGAAAGTTGACGATATTCATCATTTTTTCAGCCTTCACTAAGTTTTCTAAATATTGCAAGCTATGGCCACAGCAGGTGGTGAAATGTGTCACCTGAAACTAAATTCTGTTTCCTCTGGACAGACAGACACACACACACACACCAGAAACCTGAACAGCCTCCACAACGGCCAACTCAGGTTTTAGGGTGAACGAAATCATTTTTAAGAGAAAAGAGTGCTCACGAGATGGATTCTATAACTTTTCTTCTCCAGGGATGTGCAAGTTTGAATCCAAGGCTCACGAAAGAACAGGCCTGCCCCAGTGGCCCAGAGCCAAGCCCCGCTCCAGGAGGGGAGATGCCAGCTCCTCCAGCAGCTCTGCCAGCACCTCACCCTTTCTATTTTCTGTGCTGCAGGCCAGGCACGAGCATCCAGGCTCCTGGAGGTGTTTTGTACAGAGGACAAATGTCTTTTCACTGGTGGCCTAAATCAGAGACTTCAGCAAGGTCTGGATGGATAAGAAGGCAACTGATCTAGCCACTCCACCCTGGCGATCCTGCTCTTTGAGCACTGACATCCAGGTCCCAGCATGTTAGAGGAAGGCCACCATCCTCCAGGGACTACACTTGGTTCCTCCAAACTGTCTGGCACTTTAAGTCCCCAGGCCTGAGAAGACATTTCCTGTCCCCAAGCACAGGTATACTGTCTGTCTCTCTACTGGCTGGGTCCCCACCCCAGGGCCAGTTCTTGCTTTCTGCAACAGATCATTTTATTTAAAAGCAACCCTTGGAAGGAGTACAGTCCTTACTCGGGCAACAATTTGGAGGCAATAAAAAAATGCCACATGTGAAACTTGAGTCATCGCTTTGTCTTCGCTTTGCCCTAGTGACAGGTTCATTGGGTTTCTCCATTCACCTGGGTCATAAATTCTCAGCAAGCAGGAGGCAAGCAACTCATCTCTCCCTCTTGGGTCTCAGTTTTTCCTTTTTAGAATGGACGGCCAATTTCTCAGGATGTTGGTGAGTTATAACCAATTGGTTTTTTAAATTGCGTACACAATTTCTCAATTTTCAAATGCGCTGACTGCAATAGTCTATCGTGGATGGAAATGGAGTACGCGTACGGAGTCACTCTGTTGCTGCTGTCGGTACAGATCGCTTCCCCAGGGAAATAAATTACATTTCATTCTCTATATATTGTTTACTTTATAGTCTCTTGATCTTACTTTGCTGACTTCTTGTTGTAGATTTTTCGGTAGCTTGCTTCCCACTTAATCACAACAGCTTCTGTAAATATTAGCGAGTTGTGTTATGGGGATTTGCTACCGGCGTTTCACAATGGCTCCTGAACATAGAAGCCCCTTCTTTAGTACACCCAAAACAAAACAAAACCAAAAAAACTCAGTAAATATTCCCCTCGCTTTAAAAAAAAATGGATCCTTAAAATGATTTTTCAATGAGCAGACTTTATTTCATGTTAACCATGCAATAACTCAAAGCACATTTAGCATTGTTCTCTATTTGTGGTTTTATGAGGTCGCTGTTTACCTAGCATGTGCATCCCCAACGAGCCTGTTCATTATAATCTAATCAGACATTACTCAAAATTCCAACAGAAGAAAGCCTTTATTCTCCCATGTCCTGGCAGAGCTAGCTAGCCAAGACATAATCCCAGCCACATATCCAGTTATACCTCTCTTTACCATACCGTCGTTGTAGGAGGGGGCTGTTTTCTGAGTGTGTTTATTGGGCTCATTTTATGTTAGGCATCGAATCTTCACAACTATCTTATGAGGTAGATCTTATCCCAGTCCCCATTTTACAGATGAGATAACTGAGGCTCAGAGAGGTGAGGTGAGTTGCCTGAGGGTACACAGCTTGGAAGTGCAAAGCAGGAGTTGAACGTTGGCCACTACCACCTTCTGTGCCAAGATGAGGCTAGAAAGCTTCCTCACCCTCCCATGCTTCAGACATCCTCTGCCTCTTGTTCTAAGTTTCCTACCTTCCTCACTGGCCACGTGTGCCTCTCCCAGATGTCTCACAGGGGCCTGAAGCAACAGAGCTCTGTCACTTACCAGCCATCTGCTCTTGGCTAAGTGGCCTCACCATTCTGATCCTTAGTTTTCTCATCCATGGTGTGGGCATAATTATACTGATGTCACAGAAAAGTCAGGGTTTTGGGTCCCCCCCCACCCCCGTTTGTTCACTGCAGTATTTGCAGTGCCTAGAACATTGTTGGTGTTTAACAAGTAATTTGTTGAAGGAATACAAAATAATACAGTGCTATATAGTAAGCCCCACCAGTGCTTGGCACAAAGTAGGTGTCAATAAACGTTGGCTGTTCCCATCAGAGGCGTTAAACTACCTCGGGCCATAGGCAGCTCTTCTCCTTGTCTGTTCCAAGCCTTGCTCCACCCCCTGTCCAGAAAAATCAGTCCCATGGGACCTGGAGGACCAATGTTCCCTAGCACCACCCAAGAAGGGACAGTAGCACTTTCCCTCCTGGCCTGGGATGCCAGTGGGAGGGTCCCAGGCCACAGAGGAGACAGTTTCCGGGCTTCTTGAGGAGTCTACAGGAGTCATGCTGCATCTTCAACAGCATGAGTGGGCCTTCCAGAGCCAGAATTAGGGTCAAGTCATAGCCTGAGCATCTCTAGTGAGTTCCGTGCCCCTCCACAGCAGCCTGGCCAGCACTGGGAATTAAATTTTATATAATAATCCATTTTCCCTCTAATTTTGAAAGTAACGCATGCCCTATAAAATATTCAAACATCAAAGAAATGTGTAATTTAGAAAATGAGACTCCCCTTTTCCCAACCCAGATAGCTACTATTAACATTTTAGCATACTGGCTATTCATCTAGATTTTTTTTTCTAAGCATATTCTAACATCTATTAGTACTATTGGTACTTACGAAAATGAGATCATACTTCATATATCTTCTGCACCTTATTGTTTTTCCTTAGTCAAGTTTATTGAGGTATAATTTGCAAACAGTAAAATCCACCATTTTTAGTGTAGAGCTCTATGAGTTTTGATAAAACATCTACAGTTGTATAAGCATCACCACGATAAAGGCTTAGAACTGTTCCATTAACACCCCCCTCCATTCCCTCCTGCATCTCTGTAATCCATCCTTTTCTTCACCCCTAGCTCCTGACAATGACTAATCTCTTCTCTGTCCATATAATTTTTCTTTCCCAGAATGTCATATAAATGACATCACAAGGTACATAGATAACCCTTTGCATCTTGTTTCTGTCCCTTAGCATAATGCATTTGAGGTCCGTTCATGTTGCCACACGGATCAGTGGTTCATTCCTTTTTATCACTGTATATTATTTCATTGTGTGGATATACCACAATGTGTTTATCCATTCACCGGTTGAAGGACATTAGGGTTGTTTCCAGTTTGGGAGAGATTACAGATAAAGCTACTATGAACATTCACAAACAAGTTTTAGTGTGAATATAAGTTTTTGTTTCTCTTGGGTGAATACCCAGAAGTGGGATTGCTGGGTCATATAGTCAATATATATTAATAAGAAACTACCAAACTGTTTTCCAAAGTGGCCTTTCTATGCATCTTGCTTTTTTTCTTAACCTAAGAAATACGTTATTACCTGATAATATGTATTTCTGTTTCTGAAATACTTTCCCATTAGAATGTAAGAATGTAAGGATACTGTCTGCTTTGTTCACCATTGTATCTTCTGTGCCTTGAACAGTGCCCAGCACATAGTAGATGCTCAAGAAACATATCTTGGACGAATGGGCCCCATGGACCTCCCTCTGTGTGAGTACATGCCGTTAACCCGCAAGTGGCAGCATCGTGTATTCTGCAGTCTGGGTGTGTCTCACTTTACTCCACCATTCCCTTTTTGGGGGTCCTTGGAGCTCCCCAGTTCTTCGCTACTACAAACAAAGCTGCACCAATGTGCTTGCGTATTTATTTGCAAACTTCTGTGAGTTTTTCATTAAAACAAATTCCTAGATGCAGAATTGCTGGGGCAAAGGATATGAAAGATTGCAACTTTAATAGGTTTTTGCAAAATGTGATACCAATTTACACTCCCACCAAGAGTGGAGGAAGTGAAGATTACCTGCTTCAGAAGATTCCATGCTTCGCCGCAGCTTTGCCCGTACTGAGTATTACCAGTGAGGATTAATATCAAATCCACACTGCTGAGGGTCCCAGAATCAGCGAGACCAGCGCTTCCCAGAATTTTGGATTTCATCCCTGGGTTACAATCTCCATAGAGAATTGTGGAAACTGACGTAGGATCATCAACTTCTTGTTTTGCTAAGAAAGGACCAAAAACCAAAATGAAAACAATCTACTGTCTACAAAACATAGTACCTCCTATCATGTCATAAATAAAAGGGCAATTTCAGTCCATTGAAAAATTGGAAAGGCAAACCCTGAGAATAAATAATAAATCGAATTGTAATACATTTGAATATTGGGTTCTTTTTTATTATTATTTTTGCGCTGTGAATTGGGAGAAAGAATGCAGCACGGGTCTTATGAACAGGTTTGGATGGGAGCCTAGTTCCTACCAGCAGGCTTGCTCAGGTGACCCTGCAAGGGCTCTAAATGAGAACAAAAGGTAGTTGGAAAAAAAATGAAACCGAACAGGGGGAAGAAATGAAAGTGTTACAATTAGCTAATTGGGCCCAGTTCTTCTGGATGTAGCTTCATCTCCCCCACTGTGCACGGAGCTCTTCTCCACATCAAAGACCACTGCACGCCTGGAGAATTGGAACCGATGTTTATGAAGTGCTTTGAAGATGTAAAGTACTGTTTAAATGCTAAGTATCATTATTATTACTTTAAATTTTAAATACCTTTTTTTTTTTTTTTGGTGGGGATTTTTAACATTTGCAATTCTTTTTTCATGTGGAAGCAAGACTGTCTGCTACAGGTGGAGCAAGAAACCCAATGTACCTTTGGAACATTGAACCAAGCCCACCACCTTGTCCTTGTAAATTGTGTTTTCTAGGAAGATGAACACTGTCAATCAGATGCTGTCGGTTTATGTAAGAACATGTCTCAGGATCTAATTGAAATACAGTATCTTTCCAGGCAGAGTTGATAGAGTTATCACATTGCAGATTTTATTTGACTCTGCATCTCAATTCATTCCTTTGTATAGTTTCCAGATTTCTTCATAAAACAGAAATTAGACACAGTCTTGACATTAGAATTTCACAAAGAAGCAATCAAATCCAAATTACTTCGAAGAAAGAAAGGACTATAAAAGTAACTAAACAAAATGAAAGGAAAAAACATTCCAGAGGGCCCTAGTTCATGAATTAATTTTGTTATTTGGTCCTTGGGACAAATCCAACTTAATTTAAGAGGTTGCCAGACATAAAACACAAGGAAAAACTTTTGCATCTGTGGCTAGTAGGAGCTTAGAGAGAAACTTTGTATAGTTCAAAAGTTTTGTTTACTTTTCTTTCTTTTTTTCTTCTTCTTTTTTTTTTGCATAGAATTCAGACAATGAACTGGTCATTATCCCTTGACTTACACTAACACAACTGGTCAGTATGGCTTTCATGTGTTCCCATGTTAATAGATTGTTTTTTTTAGTATTGGTGGGGAATTTTTTAAATTAAAAAATCATCAAAGCTTAAATGCATTGCTGGACATAAAACTTGGATCCGAAATGGAACCCAGTCATTGGGTCTTTTCAATTTCCTATGGTAACCAAAGCCCAAACTGTGTTTTAAAAACTGTTCTAGTAATGAGATTCACAAGAGGTATCGAGTTACTAAGTGGCTTTTAGCCTCTTTTGAAACCGAAGTAAAGGAAAATCTCATTAATTTGAACTGTGCTAATAATGGAATTTGTTATAATTCAACCTGGCTAAGCTGCAGTTTACCTTTGGTCTACCTGTGAAGAAAAGTTTACCAGAGTAACCGTGTCAAGAAGATTGTGCAGAGGATGCTTCATGTCTTTGAAAGAATAAATTGTCTTAAGGCTTTTAGCACCTCACTCTTGCCCAAATAAATTCCTGCCAAATCCAGATGAGTTTTAAATGCTGATTAAAGCAGAAGAAAAGTACTACTACTTGGGAACCCTTTCTTTGTCAAATTCTCCTCTGTACTCAAAAGAAATAAAGGTTCATTTTGTTTAAGAATTCTAAACAGTCCCTTTAATGCAGACAGCCCTCTTAACCTGCCCTTCACACCAATTGTTATGAACGAATGAGGTTTTATTGAAGCAGTAGCAAAGATCTGTAATTACAACCACTAACAAGGGAATGAACTCAAAGGAATGTTTTTTCCCCACTTGTATGTGTCAGGCTGTGTGCTTAGCACTTTCTGATTTCTTTACACTGTGTCCAGTTACCAACAGGTTCTTAGTAGATGGTCATATTTACTATTAAAGTAATCTGTATCTTCTTCCAGCTATAGGAGAACATGAACATCTGTTGGCCTCATTGGCATCAATGGGCAAGTAAAGGACGATCAAAGGAAAAGGAGAAAAATATGTATAAATAAAGGAACAGAAATAGATGGTAGATGGATGGATGGAAGAATAGACTGTAGATAAACAAAAATGGATGGAGGATGGAGGATGAAGGATGGATGGATGGATGGAAGGATAGGCAGATAGAGGTATCCAAAGCAAAAATACATTGTACATGCTATCTGGGTGTCATTGAGTGATTTTTCTCTCCATTTCTGCAATGTCCTATCCAATCGAGGGCGGTGGCAGGGCATGTTAGAACGATAGCCATGAAACTAGAATGGCACAGCTCTTCTGGCGATTGCTGCCAGCCAGCTGAGGATGCTGTATTTGGTGCTCCTCTAATGAGGTCCCAGAGCTATAGGGAACTCACCAGAGAAATCAAGCAGACTAGATCCCAACCTGCCGGACAAAGGGTCAATGGGGCGGCTGCCTGTGCCAAGCCAACACAGAGGTCCCGCTCACTTGAAGGATTGGTTTGATTCCACGATACTTGAGTCTGGTTTTCCTACCACAGTATCATTTAATGGATGTCACTTAATGGGTGCCAAAAGTCCTCCATCTCTCCTCCCCACTAGAAGGAAATGCCTCAAATTCCCATCATTCCATTCACATTTTTAAAAAATTCAAAAAGCATTTTGCTTTCCTGGTTATAAAAAGAATAGCAAAAGGTAACTAAATAAATAAGATAACATGAAAGAGAGAGAAAGGAAAAGAAACACAAACTCTCCATAAAAAATTCAAACAGTATGGAAGAATATGAACCAGCAAGTGAAAATGACCTATAATTCTATCATTCAGTGATATCCACTGCTAACATGTTGGAAAATACCTAATTAAGCAATAACAACAACATATTTAAAGACCTACCATGAAAATATTACGTGAAAATATTACGTAATTATTCATTGCTCTTTTCTCTATCCTTTTTTTTTTTTTTTGAGACAGAGTCTTGCTCTGTTGCCCTGGGTACAGTGCAGTGGCGTCAGCCTAGCTCACAGCAACCTTAAACTCTTGGGCTCAAGTGATCCTCCTGCCTCAGCCTCCCAAGTAGCTGGGACTCCAGGTGCGCGCCAACATGCCCGGCTAATTTTTTCTATTTTTGGTAGAGACGGGGTCTCGCTCTTTCTCAAGCTGGTCTCAAACTCCTGAGCTCAAGAGATCCTCCAGCATTGGCCTCCCAGAGTGCTAGGATTACAGGCGTGAACAACTGCTCCTGGCCTCTATCCTTGCTTCTAAAGAGGATTCTGCCTTTGCCTGCCAAACCCCTAGACCTTTTTTGGACTCATCAAGGACTGGAAAAAGAGTGAGTACACACATTTGCATCAGGAAGGACCCAAAGCTACCTGGCATAGAACAGAGTCGATCAAAAAGGGAGTGGGAGGATTAAGAAGGAAGGAGCCCCTGAAGAAAAAAAAAAATAACAGCCCTGGTCGATGTTGGGAGGAAGTGAGGAGAAGCATTTGGGGAAGCAGCTATTATGATAAGAAAAGATCATGTACAGATTCTTCAAAATAATTGACGATTCAGATGTCAATTATTTTCTGATGCTTTGTGGATTCAGGACCGGAGATTCTTCGGAATGTGACACCACATTGAGACTGGCCACAATTTGGCCTGTTGTAGTCTGATACCATGTAAAAGTACCTTATTCTTTTTGATGGCTGCATAGTGTTCCACTGAGTGGATATACCCAACTTTACTTAATCATTTCCCTTTGGGCAGAGATGTAGGCTGTTAGAAGTTGCCTTTGCTATTAAATATAGACACTGTGATGAACATATTTACAATTAAGTTCACCTCTAAAGGAAGTGAATAGATAGGTAGATGAATGATTGAGAAAGGAGGAAAGGAAGAAAGAGAGAGAAAGAGGAAAGAAGGAAGGAGACAGGGACAGGAGGAAGGAGGGAAGAACAAATTGTGGTATATCCTTGCAAAGGAATACTACTCGGCAACAAAAAGGGACGAAATATTGATACACACAACATGAATGAAGCTAAAATTAATTATGCAGAGTAAAAGAAGCCAGACTTGTGTATGTTTCCATGTATATAAAATTCGAGACAGAAAGCAGATCAGTAGTTCCCTGGGTCCTGAGATGTGGGACAGGAGGGAGGAAAAATTTGTCATTGACACGAGAACACTTTTGGGAGTGATAACAAATTCGTTATCTTGGTTGTGATGTTAGCTTCACATGTGTACCCACAGCTTCCATCTTCTACTCAAGCTTGTCTTCTGGACTAATAAACAAACCCACTGCCCTAGCTCCACCTGGGAGCTCCTCCTTGAACACATATTTTTCTCTCTTCTGGTTTCCACTATTCCTGGATGCTTTTGCAGAAGGTGGGTTGTCTGAGGCGGTTAAGAGGCTGAGACAGCCCTGGATTCATATCACAGCTTTGCTCCTTTTTAACTCTGTGGCCTTGGCAGGTTGAATTCCTCTTTCTGAACCTCGATTTTCTCATCTGTACAATGGGGATAAGTAAGTACTATATCTACAATAGAGTGTGAGGATTCATGAAATTAAGACACGAAGGACTTAGCACACTGTGTGGCATACAGTAGGCACCGAATCACAGTTTTTTTTGTTTGTTTGTTTGTTTGTTTTTATGTAGTAGTTCAGAAATAGAGAGCTGGGACTCTGGAGTCAGGCCAACCCAAATTCAAATCCAAGATAATTGACCTTCAGCAGGTGACTTCCTTTCTCTGAGTGTCAGTCTCCTCATCTATAATCTGGAAATGATACAAATGCCTCAGTCAGGATCCTGAGAGGAGACAGAGGGCATGCTCAAACCGGGTAATTTGAGGAGAGTTTAATAAAGAGATTATTTGCACAGATAGGGGTGGGGCTTAGGGAGATGAGCAGGGAAGAGTGCAACACCTGGGCTAGCAAAAGGGAGGTGCTGTTATTACTCCTGGGCCTGCAGGGACTAGAAGGACCAATTCCAGGACCCAGGAAGGGGAGCCGAGTGGACAGTCACCCAACACGAGCTGTGGCTTTTGGAAGAGACAAGGAGGAGCCGGGAGGACAAATGTCTCAACCTCACTGTCTTCCTTTCGCTGGTCTCTCGCCAGTGCCTCTTCTCTTCCTGGACAGATGCAACAAGAGGCCAGAGGGCATAGGAGGCTACTCCAGGCTCAGAGCAGGGGGACAAGGAGGTGAGTGGACGTGGAGGAGAGAAGAGTTGAAATCCAGTACACAAAGGTCCAACCTCATGGGATCAGAAGCAACCCCCGAGTGGTCACTGAGACCATGTCGCTAAAGCTTGTAGCACACAGTAAGGCTCCCCTAAGTGGCAGCCTATGGTTACCCTGGAAGCGACCCTAGCCTGGGTTCTCAGGGTTGGTACCGGGCCAGCCCTGACCCAACCCACAGTGCTGGGAATGGAACAGAGCTGATCTTCTCCTACATTCTGTGTTTACTTAGAGAAAACTTGGCTGCTGAGAGCAAGAGGAGGTTGACTGTGGTTTTCTGCAACAGCTGGGGGTGGAGGGGAGGTAGAGAGAAGGGAGCTGGAACGTATTAGGACTCCTGAAAGCCAAGAGACCCCAGAGCCCAGGAATCTGAGAGGAGTCCACACTGAGGACAGCGTTTGCCTGCATTCTTCTTTCTGCCAAGGGATTGTGGATTTGGGGGCTGAGTGGCACGTCCTGGGATCTTGTCCCCAGGAGGCAGGACCATGGGGCAGCACCCAGCACTGGCTATGTGGAATGTGCCCCTCTTGGAACTAACTGAGGCTCTCACTTTTTAAAATTGGCCTGTAAATCTTCGTATAGTTTTCAGGGTTTAGGAATTTTATTTTATCTGGATTAAAGTCATGTTCTGCTTTGGCATCGGAAGGCGTTTATGACTGTTAAAACAAGAAATGAAAAATATAGGCCTGGAATCAGCGAGGCTGCCTCCTGCCAGACTCCTAGGGGTTTGTCCTGGGGGCCAGGCTGAAGGTTTTCTGGTATTTCTCGACAAACCAGGGGCACTGACTCTGAGCAGTGAACGAAAGGCAGTAGCTTGGGAGGGCCCATTAGGAAGGAAACCTTTATCTTTGCTTAGGTGAGTTTTACCATTCTGGTTTCCCCCTTGAGGGAAATGCACACCCTCCAGGGCATTGTTTAAAGGGCTTTCTCACGTCACTGTCCCTTGGCCACACTTACTTGGTCTAGGGGGCAGATGGCTTGAGACTTTCGATTCATCAGGGCTTGGGATGAATTTGAACTCCCCCAAATGCAATTTTGGGCAGCATTTAAATAACTGAGATCCCAGCTTCCTTTAACCTAGTTTGCCATTTTCTCTATTCCCTCTTGCTTTTAAAGCACACATGCGTGAGTGTGCACACACATGCACACACATACTCACTTCTTTCTTAATGGCACAAATTATACATGCTTCACAAAGAACACTTGGAAAGCGAGAGAAAGCACAGGGTGGTGGGGGGAGAGTTGGAAAGCAGAAAATCACAAGAGGAAACCACTCAACATTTTGGCAAAGATTGTTCTAGTATTTTTCCTCCTCTCCATCTATCTGTCATCTATCTATCCGTTTTTAATAATGTCACAGACTACATGCAATTTTGTTGCCTGAAGTTACACATATAGGTGGCGAACATCTTTGCATTCTTGCAGATAATGCATTGTATTTTAGGATATTAATAAAAATGACCACTTAATAAGCACGGAGCTTAAAAACTCAGCCTTTGTCGTCACAGGGATCTGGGTTCAAATCTCAACATGGTCCATTTTTAGCTGCATCTTTGGGCAAGTTAATTAACCTCGCAGAGCCTGAATTTCCTATTCTGCAAAATGGTGATAAAAATTGTATCTATCTCAGAGGGAGGGTTGCTGTGAGCATCAAATAAAATTCTGTGAAATAAAGAAAAGCCTGGAAGTGCTTAGGTTCATAGTAAGTGTTCAGTAAATTACAGTTCATATTCTTACTGTGTGTGCAGCAGTGATCTATGTAGGGCATTTGTCTGTGTTTTTCTTTTCGTGAGGGTGCTATGTGCAGCATTCTCTCTAAACCAGAACTTTGGGCTCCGCGGCATAAGCAGCTAGATGATTTTAAACTTCTATCTTTCCCCAAGAACACTCGACAAAATTGGCAGTCTGTAATATGCAAAAATCCACCCAGAAATGGAAGAGAGGGACATTTGCACAAGCTGGGTTGTGTCTACAGAATTAGAAGGCACAGTTGGACTAATTTTAGTGCCTAAAAATTGGAAACATTGGAATAATGCTCTATGGGAAATGCAAGTTCTTGAAAGTGGCAAAAGGAACCACTAGGAATGGTTGAATTTGGGGACCATTCCTCAAGGTTTGGGCACTGTCTCCATCTGTCCCAGACTCTATCTGGCTGGCAGCTGAAAGGTTGGAGGGAAAGGGTTAAATGTCCTTCCAGGCCCCAGGTTAGGAATGACTGGGAGAGCTCTGCTCACATCGCCCCTTCATTGTCTTGGTTTTCCCAGCTATCTGCTTTCCTTTGTCTTGCCATAGATAATTTTGATCCTGTGACCAGGCTTCTTTGGTATTTTGTCCTTTGGGATGTCTGAGAGGCGCGGGCCCCTGTGATTGACCTCACGTGGGCAGGCTGCACACAACTCACTTTGTATCTGAGGAGCGGAGCGGGGGCCTGGCTCCCTTTCGTCGCAGCCAATCAAGCCGGCGCTGAGAATTTATGAGATGAAGGCGAACCACTTTGAAGAAAGGCGCCCTTGTCTGCCGCCGCGCCATTGCTCCGCGGTGCGCGTGGGGAGGCGGGGAGGGTGGGCGCGGGGAGAGGGGCCGGCGCCCTGGGGAGGGATGGGGAAAGAAAAGAATCCGAGAAAGCAGGGTCAAAAGTCTTTCTGTGAACAGGAAAGAAAACTGAGCAGCCTGCTTTGCTCCTTGCAGGTGTGTGCTCACAACGGGGAGCCGCGGCCCTTCCCAGGGGTCACGGAGGAAGGAGCGCATCGCAGCCCCTGCCTGCGTCTGTCCCCAACCCCACTCCTCCGAGGGAGAAGAACCAGAGACAGCAGAAGGGGACGTGCGATCACTTCTAGAAGCAATCCTGGCGGCCCCATAATCTAGAAGCAGCAATGTCTCCCCCCAGGCAAGGGAGGCGCAGTTTCAAATTCTGGTTCTGCTTGGGGGGATTGCTTCATTGCCTCTGAGCCTCAGTTTCCTCATCTGTGAAAAGGGACGGTTAATCATAATAGCGCCTCCCTCCTTGGGGTATTGGGAGGAACGCATATAAAGCAGTCAGCACAGTGCTTGGTATGAGTAACTGCTGAGTAAGTCAAAGCTGTTATTAATAGCAATTATATTTGGTTTCAAAAGAGGTATTCTGCTTTCATTACAGCCAAAAATAAAGCCCCTTCATTCAATCGTCCTTCCATTCATTTGTTCAGGCAATGGATAAACACTGAACAGGGCCTACTATGTGCTAGCTACTTTACTGGAGATGATAATAATAGTAGTGAACATCTGCTAGTGTTTACTACACGTTAGGCTCTGATTTAAACTCTTCATGTGTATTAACTTAGAAAAGCTTCATGACCACGTAGCGTGGTAGGTACAGAGAAGTTGAGCGTGGCTACGTCAGCTAGTAAGATTAGGAGCTGGGATTTGAACTCAGGTGTGCCTACTTCTCAAGTCTCTGTCTTAAGAATGCTGCTAGTCCCAAACCAATAAATAACACGTAATTCCTGACCCTCCGGCAATGTCTACTAGACCTTTTTGCAATGATAGAAATATTGATGTCTGCGCTGTCCAGTGCGGTACCCACTGGTGGTTACCGAGGACTTAAAAATGTGGCTAGTGTGATAGAGAAACTGAATTTTATTTAATTTAAATTAATTTTAATTAATTTTAATTTTATTTAACCTGCGTTAGTTTCAATGTAGATTTAAACAGACACACACATAGCTGGTGCCACTGTATTAAACAACCCAGTTCTAGGAACTCAGGGTCTAGTTGTGGGAATTCACATTAACCGAGGTGGTGAGTGTGGTGCTGTGGTCCTGCCCAAGCCCCAGGAACACAGAGAGGAGAACACAGCCTTGGTGTGGGGTGTAGCCTGGGGTGGGGTCACAGGAGGCTTCCCGGAGAAAGTCCTGAGTCTTCAGGAAAGAGGGGTTGGCAGGAGGGGAGGTATTTTTAAATATGTCCAAATATGTTGGATTTCACAACAGAGCCTGAGCTCAGCCAGTACTTTGGTGGAGACAGAAACCTGTAATCATGACTCAAGGTCTTTGAGCTGCGAGATAACCAGAGCTCACCCCTGAAGGTTAAAATACGACTGGATTCAGGAACGTGTCTACTGTTCTTTTTGGCTGCAGATACCAGCTTGTGTTTGGGTTTTTAACCATCACCTCTCTGAGGATGTGAAAGCACCTGGAAAACAAATTTGAAAAATTCACCGGCTTGTCTGAAGGCTTTGTCGATATCGCGTGAAGCCAAATGTCCAGGAATCGTGAACGAGCTCTAGGCAGACAAAAGAATAGTAATAATAATAAAGATAATGACGATAATAATGAAAAACAGTTACCACTTATTAAGACACTTACTTTGTGCCAGACCTGGTGTTAAGTGCTTTTGTGTATTGATCGTCTCGCACAATCCTACAATCCATTCTCCGCACGGCAGCCAGAGTGGCCTTTTTAAGACATAAACTCTAAATCAGATCATGCTACTCTGTGTCTGAAACCCCTTAAGTGGCTTCACATTGTACTTAAAATGAAATTCAAGTTCCTTGCCCCAGCTGCAAGGCCTGATCCCTGCCTACCTCTCCCCATCTGTTCCCATTCTCTACCTATTCACCAAGCTTCAGACACATAAGACCCCTTTCCAGTGTAAAGTGCCAAGCTTTTGTCTGCCCCAGGGCCTTTGCACTTGCTATTCCTCTAATAAGCAACTCAACTCCCTGCCCTAACTCTCACTAGAATGAAATATGTTAGAAAGCAGGGACCTTATCTCTTTGATCACTGTTGCATCTCTAGCCCCTAGCACAGTAGCTACTCAGCAAAAATTTGTCATATGATTGGAAGAATTTGAACCCTATGTAATAGGCATTATTATCCTCATGTAACAGATGAAGAAGGAAGCTCAGACTGGCTAATTTGCTCCAAGCCACGCATCTTGTGAGTTTCCTACTACATATCTGGAGGATTCCATCTATTTGCTCCTTGGCCAGCTGTGCTGAGGCTGCACAGCTACTTTGCGAGGAGGAGTATCCCTGCAAGACGCAGTTTTCCTCCCGTCACTCTGCAAACGGCCCTGGTTTGCCTCACGTAATCCCTTATGGCCAGAATCTGTCTATATAAGAAGAAACCTTAGCCTGAAAAACTACCCAGTCTCCTTCTGGCTTTTACCTTATGTTTTTATTTGATTATAAAATAAGTGTTGTAGGAAGACTGGAAAATATAGAAAAAACTTAAAGAAGCTGGGAGAAAAACCACACGTGACCGCACTACCCAGAGGCAACCGGGTTAGCATTTGGGTTTCCTTACTGCCAATCTTGTTTTCTGTTGTCTCTAATACACAGTTGAGATGGTCTCTGTATGTAATTTTCTCTCTGACTTTTGTCCCTTGACGTTGTATCTAAGAGTGTTCTCATGGCATTAAAAATTCTTCATAAGCATTAATTTTAGCCGAATGGTTGCATAATATTCCTTCACTGGGGTACACAAGTTCATGCAAACAAATTTCTCTCATTTGGGATATTCCCCTTTCTCATCCCGCAGGTCAGTAAGCCAAAAACAAGACTTAAATGCAAGAAGGCATACATACAATTATGACTTAAATATAAAGAGATCCATGGACAATTATGTTTCCCTTTTAAGATCAGAAAAAGGCATGTCTGTATTTCATCCAAATAATTACTGCTATTATTCTATCATTTCCTGAGATGTCATAGTATATGAAAATTATGGATATTCCAAAGAAAATCGCAAATTATACCTAGACGTTTTCACCCAAGGCACAGGTTTTAAGGTTGTGTTGACTCACGGTGAAATCCCCTTGGTTCCCTTGTCCCCTGCGTCTTCTCAGCCAGCAGCTCCTCCCAGGATGTGCTTGCTGCTACTCTCACTTCCATTGCAACCAGAAAGTAGGTTGGAAAAGCGCCCGGAATCTGGAAGTCAGAAATGAAGGTTCAGAGACTTAACTATGTGTCCTTGGACAAGTCACTTCTCATCTTCCCTGTAGAATGAGGATGATGGTCCTTGTCTCTGAGAACCGTGAAAGTCAAAGGAAGGATCAGACGGGGAGGGTGCTTAGTAAACTCAGAAGTGCTATAAAGTTGTTTGGAATTTCTACGATCCAGTGAGTTATCACCACAGTGGTTATTTTAAAAGACTTAAAGGTCAGCGGAGCCAATGTTCTCCAGCCTCAAAAGGCTTCAATCTTCAAAAGTTCTCCAACCTTCAAAAGGCTGGCTCTTGTTACAAGATGATATATACAAGCCAGATTGTGGCTTGTGGGTCCTCTGCTTGTAATAAATTCATGAGGATTTGAGAGAGTGGGTGCAGCCAGCTTGCAGGTTGCCTATCCAGCATCCATACCCCCGACTGCCCCCGCCACCAGTTCTAGGTTCTAGTAGAGACCCTGCTAAGGGTCAGGCATTCACCCAGTCTCCATCCACAGTGTGACTCAGGGCAAACTGACTCCGCCCTCAGCTCCAGGGCTGAGCCTGATTGGTCAAAAAGCAATCCCTCCCCTTGCCAGGGATTGGTTCAGCAGAGGGCACTGAGCTAGGTGGGGACGTGGGGACGTGTGAAACAGATGGGGACAGAACTCCTTGCTAGCAAAGTATCCCTGCAAGAGCTGTTCTTTCTTCTCGCTCTGGATGGTACTGCTTGAGCCACTGCTTGAAGTGCTGCTGGAATCTTGCTGCCAGGCTGGAGACGAAGCCAGCATGGAGAGTGGAAGAGCGGAGAGAGGATGATGATGATGGTAATAGCAGTAACAGAGACAATGACCGCAGCAAACATTTATTGAGCATTTGGAGCTGTCCAGGTACTATTCTAAATATAGGATAACGCTTTAGCTCAGGGGGATAGTCCTGCCTGTTTTCGTGGCCCACAAACTAAGAATAGTTTTTGCTTTTTTTAATGGTTGACTAAAAATCAAAAGAATAATATTTCATGACGTGAAAAATATGTGAAATTCAACTTTTGGTGTCTAGAAATACAGTTTTATTGGAACACAGCCATGCCCGCTCATTTACCTATTGTCTATGGCCGCTTTCTGGCTACAACAGCAGAGCTGAGCGGTTAGACAGAAACCACATGGCAAGTAAAGCCTAAAATATTTACTATCTGGCCCTCCGTAGAGGAAAGTTTGTCCACCCTTGGTTTAGTACTCACAGCAACCCTATAAGCTGGTGTACTATTATTATCCTGTTTTTCACAAATGAGAAAGCTGAGGCTCAGAGAGTTTCAGTAATTTGTCCAAAGTCACACAGCTATTGAGAGGTTGACTATTCAATGCCACTCTAGCTCTTTCCACTTTGGGAAAGAACCTGATTCCCCATGTCATTGTTGAGACGCTGAGTCAACCAACACTAAGCCTCCCTCAACTTTAGACGTCTAGTTTTAAGAGGTATATGATATCACTGTATTATTGAAGCCAGTTTGAGATTGCATTTCTGTTCTTTGCAGGTGAAAGCATCCCAGCGGATGCTTCGAGAAAGCACATTAGAAAGACAAGAGCAAAAAGGTAAGGCAAGCTATCGGCTTTTTGGACCACCTGCCTTTTGTCCTTGCTTGGAGAATAAAAGCTTCCTTTCTGCAAACACTTCAAGGGTCCACAAGTTCCCTTTAAAAGGGTTTATGAAGGAAATCCTATTTTAGAATTGCTGCTGATTTTGGCAATTTGCAATATTAGCCTGATGAGAAATTACGCTCGCTAATAAAATATCTCAAGTTGGGTTGAGTCTAATTGTTGCAAGTGTTAGTAGTAATGGCCTGTCGCAGGGACTTCTGTGCCGGCGCATCCCTCGCTTGGCTACAGCCCATGTGGAAAATCAATTTCCTCTAAATGTTTGAAGAATGGCACAGAAGGACCTGATTTCTTTTCCCTCTGCTGGAGTCAATCTGGAGACAGCGAGCCTATAAAATGAATGAAAATAGCTATGGTTGCAGGAGGCAGGGTGAATGCCGAGTTAAGCAGAGCCCGATTACAAGCACTAAGTTCTAACTCTTTTGTCCTAAGGCCAGAGACAATATACGTTTGTGTCCCGAACTGATGTGCTGTTAAAAGTCATAGAACAGAAAGAATTTTACTTCAACCCAGCAATTTCACTTCTAGGAATTGCTCTCCCACAGAAAAACTCCCACCAGTGTGCAAGAATATACGAACAGGGTGTTCCTCACAGCCTGGTTTGTGATGGTGAAAAATTGGAGGCAAGGTAATTATCTGACAGGAGGGAACTGATTAAATAAATGGTGATGTATCCATGCTCTGTATCCATTAAGAAGAAAGAGATAAGTCTGCATGTATTCCTATGGAAAGATTTTTATGATATGGTATTGAGTAAAAAAAGCAAGTTGCATATACAAATATTTACAGAGAGAGGTTTTTTTTGTAATAAAAAATTTCAGCAATGATATGCGCATTTATATATAGATGTTCATACATGAGTAGAGAAAGGTCTGAAAGGATACACACCAGGTTGTAGATGGTAGTAGCTAAACCAAGTGTAGGAATGGTGAGGGGGAGACTTCTTTCTACATTACTTAGATGTTTTATAACAAGGGTAGATGGCTTTGGTAATGGAAAAGGGAAAAAAGAAATTGGCTTTTCAGGTTGTCAGAATAGTACTGTGCTAGACATATCACCATTTCTGAGGATACGAAGGATCAGGCCTGGACTCCATGGAGTTTACAATCCAATTTAGCCACAGGTGCAAGTTTGTTACACAGCCTGATCTGATACATTATAGCTCTTCCTAGTGCACAATTGCCACGAAGCGACTTAATCCTTAGCTACCTACCTACCAAATCAGAACCAAACCAAAACATCCTGGTGCCAAGGCTAGAATTTAAAGATTTACTTTTAAAAATATTTTGGTAAAATACACACAACATAAAATATACCATTTTACATTGTATGATTCAGCGCCATTGAGTACATTTATAGTGTTGAGCAACCATCAGCACTATTTGGTTCCAGAACATTCTCATCGCCCCAAATGGAAACCTCATATGCATCCATCAATCACTCCCCAATACCTCCCCTCCGGCCACCACCAGCCCCTGGAAATCACTGCTTTCTATCTCTGTGGATTGACCTATCACGGACATTTCATATAAATGGAATCATACCTTATGTGATCTTTTGTGACTGACTTCTTTCACTTAGCATGATGTTTTCAAGGTTCATCCATGTTGTAGCGTGTATCAGTGCTTCACTCCTTTTTATAACGAAGTAATATTCCATTGTATGGATAGACCACGATTTGTTTATCCATTCCTGGGGTGATGGATGTTTTTAGGTGTTTTTCTCTTTTCAATATCATGAATAATGCTGCTATGAATATTCCTGTACAAGTTTTTGTTTGAATACTTTTTTCCATTTCTTTGGGGTATATATATTGGAATGGAACTGTGGTGTCCTATGGTAATTTTATATTTATCAATATTTACTTTTAAAACCCCAGAAAGCTAGTCCCCTGACCACAGAGGACACACCATGAGTGGGGAAAAACTTCTCTTGAGTTTGTCTTATGTCCCCTGGGCCTAGGCAGTTAAGTACATAGATGAAGATAATTACCATGTAATTACCTTATCTACACTTAAAATATCATCTCCTAAGATCCCACTTTTTAAAGAACATTCCAAATATTTCTGTAACGTGAGCATTCAGGGGAACTGTTATTCAAAATACATTAATTAGATTATTAATTCAGGATTTCTCATGTAAGGTTTCCTATCTATCACACTTGTGGAAATCACACAATTCTGATGATTCCTTGCACAATGGGCACTATTACTGAATTGGTCAAGTGTCAGACCAATCTTGCGAGGTCATCAGAGTCCCGAAATGGGCTTTTGCTGAATGGGAGCCTATGATAAACAGCATATCCCAAGGAGGGTTTAACTTACAATTTGAACAAATGTAGTAGTTAGGTTGCTTTGGGGCAGTAGAACCTGGACTGTAGTCCCCAACTCTGCTATTAACTAACTTACCTTCGGAAAGTGACCTAACCCTTCTAAGTCCTTTAGTTTCCTCCTCCGTAATGTGGGACTGATTATAGGACATACTTCATGGGTCATTCATGTATTCATTCATTCCATAAACATTTATTGTACACCTGTGGTGTACCCCATACTGTTCTCAGCAGTTACTAAAAGAGACAAAAGTCCTTGCTTTTGTGAAAAGAGACAACAGTAAACATAATAAGTAATTGTAAGATCGTAAGGTGGTGATAAGTTTTATGTGAAAAGGCAGAACAGGAGGGCAGAGGGAAAGGGTGAATTTTAAATGGTGTGGTCAGCATAAGCTCTGCTAAGAAGGTAACATTTGAACAAAAACTTGAAGGGAGAGAGGGGCTAAGTCATGTGGGTATCTGAGGGAAAGACAAACAGGTGGTGCAAAGGCCCTGAGGCATGAGTGTTCTTCCCTGTTCATGAAAAGGCAAGGAAGGCAGTGCATGTGGGCCATGGCGAAGGCTTTTGGATTTTACTTTGAGCCAGATGGGGAGGCCCTTGGAGCTTTGTGACCTGAGCTGACTTATATTTCAAAAGCATCATTCAGTCTGCTGTGTTGAAAAATAGACTACAGACAGAGAAGGGCAGCAGCAGAGAGAACAGTTAGGAACCTACTGCAGTAATCCACATGGGGGCTTGGACCCAGAGAGGAAGCAGAGAGGTGGCGAGAGGTGGTCGGGTTCTGAACACATTCTGCAGGTGGAGCCAACAGTTTCCTGTTGGGAGGATTAAATAAGATAATGCAAGCGAAGCTCTTAGCACACAGCCTGCATGTAATTAGTGCAGAATAATGGCAGCCACCATTATTATAAAGGTGGGCACCGTGTGTCCCCCTGCAGAAGCCTGATCAGAAGCTAAAAAGGAAGCGAGCAAGGGAGAAGCCAATAAGGTTCCCGTGTGATTTGCAGTGAGTTACAGAGGCCACCGAAGGTGACAAGGCTTTAACACGACAGAGACAAGGGCTTCTGCACCATCCAGAGAACTGCAGAGCCCAAAGCAGCAGAGCTGCCTAATTTAGACCAAAATAGAGATTTTAGAACCGCATTTTTCAGATAATTGCAAACGCTTGTTTCTTCTAGTGTATGGAAAGCAACGTCGGCCAGGAAAATGTTTGTTTCTAGACTTCTTGGCTTTGGAAATATTGACTAGCAATATCATTGCAGCCTGGGTATTTATTTTTGGGTTTTCAGTTGAGCTGCCCCACTCCAGAACCCCTTTCAGGAAGAAGAACTAATCGCCAAGAGACAATTGGATTTCTTTCAACTCACCTTCTCTTTGCTGCAAATTCCAGAGACAAGAGGCCGGTCGGAGGACGATAGAGATGGATTTTTCCAGGGGAATGCCAACCTCACTCCTCCTGTCTCTGGTAATCAGGCCTCCTGTACATCTCCTGCCAAACTCTTCCCATCGGACATCTGGCCCCAGCAGGAAGAAACAGGGACCAAGGCACTTATTTTGGCTTTGATGTCAGCAAAAGGTGGCTGATGGAATTCATCATCCGTGCAGATGAAAACCCACCAAACTCTCCCTCACTTCCTGATACCGCCTCCATCTGTGAAGTTGTCAAAGGTCTCACTTTCCTTTTGTTTTCATTTTGTTCTGGATTAAGATTTACGTTTTTTTTTACAGTTCATTAGAAGATAATAACACCAGTGAGCTTATTGTTAATTATTTGTATCTGTACTTAATACTTATAAGTGCACTCAGTCCTCGCGAGCTAGTATTTGGCTTGTCAGATGTGTTAGTCATTGCAATTAATTGAGCCCATATACATTTACCGGTGCTGTGGGTAGAGTTATAGGAGCAGTGGCAGATATGAAATGTCTCCACTATCCTATATTTATCCCTAGACAGAACCATGGGAAAGCGAATCCTTCTTGCAATCTTCCCTCATCACCTGGCTGGCTTCTTTCTTCTCTTCCCTTGAGAGTCTTTGTCTTTTTTCGAGACAGAGTCCTGTTCTGTCACCTGGGCTAGAGTGCCATCAGCCTAGCTCACAGCAACCTCAAAGTCCTGGGCTCAAGCGATCCTCCTGCCTCAGCCTCCCGAGTAGCTGGGACTACAGGCATGCACCACCATGCCCGGCTAATTTTTTCTATATATTTTTAATAGAGACAGGGTCTCGAACTCCTGAGCTCAAACCATCCACCCGCCTCAGCCTCCCAGCGTGCTAGGATTACGGGCCCGGCCGAGGGTCTTTAAGAACCTCCATATCTTCCCTGTCATGGCTCCCATTAATTTCCTTTGTATACTGCCATCAGGCCTGGCTGCTTTGTTGGTGGGGCCCAGTGCAAAACAAAAACGCGAAGCCCCTTGTTTAAAAGCTATTAAGAATTTCAACATAGCCACAGCAGAGTATTAAACCAAGATTGGGGCCCCGCAGAACCTCATGGGGTGCACAGGGTGTATGCCCATCCAGCTGGTCCCACATGTCATTGACCACCTTTGACCTTTCCCCAAAAAGGAGCTCCCCCACGGAATGTGCCCCATCCCTCTTCGCTACGGCTAGAACAGCGTGAGGCACACAAGAGGGGCTCAAGCAACGAGCAAAAGAACTTTCCAAATGCTAACTTGAAAACTGCAAAGTGTAACCATGCAACTTCATTGCCTAAAATCCCCCCCATGGGAAGGACGGGAGGAAGTTTCTGGAGGAACAGAAATGCTCTATATCTCTATCTGTGGGGGATGCTGGTCACACTAGGGGATGCATTTGTCAAGACTCATCAAACTGTAGACGTTAGGAAGACTACATTATACTCTGTATAATTACACATCAATAAAAAGTAGCATGCCTCCAAAACCTCAATGTCCCTGCCTTATCCTCAAGATAATGTCTATTCTCTGTCACATGCCACACAAGATCCTTCCCCAGGGGCCTGTTTCGAGTTTGGCAGCCTCATCTCCAGCACTTCTGTGGCTCCCTATTTCCCAGCCATGGTGACTGACTGCCAGCATGTCCCACACCCGCGTGCCTTCTTACCCAACTGCTCCCTAGCCCAGGAGTGAAAAAAAAAATAAAAATGCCTAACGTCCAGTATGGCACCAGTACCAACCGGAAAGGACGGAAGAGTAGGGATGGAGCAGAGTCCTGGAGCTCTCTCTGTGCCTGGTGTTAACCCTTCAGTTTTTCCTCTATGGGGAAACAGACAGAGTTCCAGGGGAGAGGAGGTGGGGAAGGGGCCATTTGATGGGCTCTGGGTACTGACCGTTTACCGATCCATATGGAGGTAATCGAATATTTTACCTGGCCCAATTATATTGGTGTGCACCTGCTGAAAATCAACTTACCACCTAAAACGCAGACCAGCCCTTCCTTCTCTGGCTGACAGCTTCCTCCTCCTTCGAATCTCAACTCAAGGTTCTTTTCCAGGAAGCTTTGCTGACTCCCCTTCTCTCTTGCTCTCTCCTGCCACGTCTCTGTCCTATAATTTGCCACGCTGTCCTAGATTCATTGAAAGACTTTCCAATCTTCTCCAACTCTTGAAGGCAGGGACCGTGACTTCCTGTTCTCAGAGTCTTGCAAGGTGCCTGGCACACACAGACCCAGGTACACACTCAATGAATGAAGGAATTTTCCTTTTTGCTTTTCTGCACACAGTGCAGACATAGATACATAGGAGCAGGTGACTGAATGAATGAGTGAATTAGTGAATGAGTGAATTTCTTCTTTGCCTTATCTATATTTCCTTTAATCGAGGCAGTGGGAATTCTTGGGACATGGGTTTGGAAAGGGAGTGTTAAAGCAACTTAGATCTCAGACTCCGGACTCAGGCAACCTGGAGGGATCCCTGCACTTGCCAGCTGTCAGGTGCGGACTTGACCTCCCTGAGCACCAGATCAGGTCATTAGCGATCGGACTTCACAGGATCATCGAGAAGCTCTGATGTGACGATGGCCACAAGGCACTTAGCCCTCGGCTGCTCTGACTGTAAGAGAAATTGGATCTTGCTCCCCGTGGAGCCTGCATCGGTGGATGTGGTCACCGGTTGCCGGGAGAAGAAGTCACCTGTCGTTCACCACCATCCTCAAGTCAGCCGCTCTGATTTTGCCTTCCACGATCTAGCCATTCTCCCGGGTCAGATGATTGCACAGCAGAAGTAAAAATTTCCCTGCAACAAGAACATAACCGTGGGCAGATGTTACTGAACTGAAATCTGGAAGACAATGAAAATGGACATTTTCTCATCTGCCTCCAACTTCCGGTGTCCCTGCAGGAAGACACCAGTTTCAGCCATGAGAGAGAGATGACTGAGAGGGAGGTGGTACGCAACCTTACCAGATATACCAATGCCTGGGATCGCCTTCCCAACCAGCAAGCCTTAAATCCAATAGAAGTGTCTTTATCAGAGACTGGAAGGGAAGAAGGCCGTGGAGGCAGAGAGTGGAGTGATGTGACCACAAGTCAAGGAAGCCAGCAACCACCAGAAACTGGAAGAGGCAAGGAAGGATCCTCTTCCAGACCCTTTGGAGGTAGCATGGTCCTTCTGACACCTTGATGTCAGATTTCTGGCCTCCAGAACTGTGAGAGAATAAATTTCTGTTGTTTGAAGCCACCCAGTTTGTGACAATGTATTTTAGCAGCCCCAGGAAACAAATACGCCCTGTGACATCTTTCATCGGGAACACAACCACTTGCCTCTGCTGGGCAGTTCTAAGGATGAAGAGATGGTTCTGCAAGATCTGTGCCTTGTGCATTTTGGAGGAAGCCAGCATGGGCCCCTTACAGCCTGAACATTCAGAACAAACAGACTTGGGTTCAAATTCCAACTTTCCCCATAGCTGTGAGATCTTAGATAAGTGACTCAACCTCTCTGAGCCTCAGTCTCTTCACATGTATTAAAAAACAGCAGTAGTATTACGCCTAGCTCAGGAGATAATGGGATGTTCGTTTAGCCATGTCTGGCATGTGCCTGGCATGCAGACACCGCTTAATGAATGGCTGCTGAGACGTCAAACCTTCTGGGCAAATCCAGCTAGTGTCTCACGCACGAGGCTATGGAGTGTCCTGTGGCCGTGGGGACCCACCAGGTGAAATGGCCTGGGCGGGCTGAACCTCTGGCCGTGCCTGGTTAGCACTGTTCTTTTTCTTCCGAAGGAAAGGCTGGCTCTCCCGAAGTGCCTTGTGACATAGCCACTCTGAGCTGCCACTTCATTGTTCCTTAGTGAGACCAAAGGTGATAGAAAGACTCGAGACTCAGCTCTGTGCTCCCAAGTCGTCGCTCTGTGTCTACAAGGAACTTTCTAAAGGCGGTGACTTATAAACAAGTGGCATCGACTTCGCCAGGGCTGTTCCTCCTCCCACTTCCTGAGTATGTCTGTGTTCGGAGGACTCCGCCATCCATGACCTTCCTGCTTACTGGCCAGAGGGGGCACATCCTTTCCACTCACTTAAAAGGACATTTTTCCAATGAGAGCAGTCGTATTTCAAACTGCATTGCCAAGGTATCGGGAGCCGGTAAAAGGGGGCATTTAACACCGTATTTATCTTGACTGGCAAAACAGGTCATGGCTGTAAAAGAAACAGCTCTTGAGAATGAGGCAGCCTCACCGACTCTGGGCTCCTTTCTACCCACACACACACTGTTTAAAGCATTCCGGAGCCGCTGCCAACTTTCCTGGCAAAGCTCTTATTTCTTTACATGTATGTTGCATTCCATCTGTTTAATGTGCGCTCCGTGCCATTCATGGATTTTGGCAGGGCCTGGCGAGGTGGCATGGCATGCTTGGGCTCGTGCTGAGCAAAACGGGGCATGAGGCAGAGAGGGACCGGAGGCTCATGAAGGAGTCCTGCTTCTCCCTTTGGCCAGGGAGGCCTGGGCTTGCAAAGACGGAAAGGGAATTACACGGCCGTTTTCCCCCAAGAAGCGATTGAATCGCGTGTATACCACTCTCGCATTGCCCCCTGCACAGAGGGGTTTCGGGGGCCGTTTTGCAGTTTCTGATACACAGCCAGGAAAATAAAAGTGCTAGAGAGAAAGATCACGGTAGGAAAACCTACCTGCGCTCGTGAATCCGGGGTTTCCCTAGACACATTGCAAGGCCTTGAAGGCCAGGAAACGCCAACACCTGGATCCCATAGTCCTGACGCCTGAAGAAAAGCTGAACTCAATCTTTACATCGTTCTCGAGAACCATTAAGTACGTGGTTGGTGAAGCTGAAGCAACGTGCTGCGATTTGGATTCAATTTCATCCACTTGGAAGACAGGAAAGCCGGGTTTTACGCACTGCCAAAACATCTGGTGAATTCAGTTAAAAAAAGAAAAAAAAGCCCCAGTCTGGTGGGGGAGAAAACAAAACCCTCTAGAAACAGTTGTTGGGTATTGGGTGACCAAAAACATTGCGTCGATTGACTAAAACGTTCGCTTTTCCATCAGTTCCTGGTGGAATAGAGCCCTTCGGAATGGGGAAGTCAAATTTCGGAGGGAGGAAGGCAGATTATGGGGTTAAACACACAAAGGTTTGCATGAAGGAACAGTTCAGTGCGCGTTTCTTGAGCCCAGCCAAGACAATGAACAGAATCTCCCGGTGAAGAAATGGGGTCCCTCACCTGATCTGAGAGAGAGAGATGACATGGCAGCGGGGAAAAAAATCAGATTCACATTCCTAATAGGAAACAGCCACATGTGGAACAGAATTAGTGCGGGTTGTGCAATCCCAGTTGGCCAGTTGTGAGAACAGGGAGGAGAAAGCAGCGTGGGGAACATGTTTCAGATGTGATTCAAGAGGTCCTGGAGCCAGTCCTGACCCTCTGGGTTGGAATTTCTGACTCTCTTCTTTGCCTTGACTCAGAATAGGAAACCGTATCCTGACCGCGCGGTTCTTTTTATAGAATGAAACTTTCTTGCCAACTTCCTCCAGAGCACAAGATCATCCCTCATCGTCTCTAAACAATACGCCAATCATCGGATGGAAGCGAGGGGGTGCGCTGTCCCGCTCGCACCAAACATAACCCAGGCCCCGAGCAGAAGACAAGCAACGGGGGAGCAGACTTTGGCTTCCGTCCCCGGCCTGGTAAACACAACATGTTCTTACAGGTTGGAAAACCGTCTGGCTCATCCTTGTACTTTCTCTCCTTCTCCCACTTTCTTCTAACTTGGATCTCGTCGTTCTGCTTCGACGTTGGCCAAGTTCACATTTGCCAGTTGCCGAGTGGATAATGGATGGTTTGTAAGATTAGCGATGCGCTGGGGCTGAGGAGTCAGGCAGCCGAGCACACGCTGTCTGTGGGATAAAGTGACTTCTCCTGAGCCCGAATCCCCGCCCGGCCCGGCCCGATCGGCCATCCACATGCTGACTGCAGTCTAGGAGGCTGAGAACAGAAGGGCTTCATTCCCGTTCATTCGGTCGCCATGCTTGTGCTGGCGACGAAACCCATGGGGGACCCCTTGCCCTGGTAATCAGTGAGTCGGGGTCACCTCTTATGGGTAAGGTATGTGGCTCTTGGAGGCCCAAAGGGAATGTTAATAGAATGCAGAGTGTCTGGTAGTCCCTCATTAAAAATGGATTTTGTTTTCAGTGCTTTGAGGACGGGAACAGTGAATTGGAAACCGTGCTTGTAGTTGGGAGCAGGTCTCCTGCCAGATTCTAACAGCTTTAAGGGATATCCAGTTTTAGGTTTACAATGCTACATTCTGGCTCATTGAAATTGCATCTAAACGTTGCCAGAATGTGTCATAAACTACAAAATCTGTACAAAAATATATTGACATAATGACTCTGTAGCCTTAAGTCAGAGGGGTGGGGGAGCAGTTCGTCCCCATCCACATTGTTCTTGCTCTGTCTCATGGCACACTTGGGTCACCCGTCACCTGGGACAATTATCATTCATGGGATTCCGACCCCGGTCTGACCAGTTCTCTCAGCTGCTTGGAACACGATGTTAAAGGACTGAGGAATCGGCCTCACCCTGTCCCGTGGCCACAGATAGCATCCCGACCTGTGCTGCGCCAGACGTGGGCTTGGCGATCAAGCTGAGCAGGACCCATTCTCACCTGCTCCTGGAATAAAGTCCCACGTGTGCTGCTGGCTTCGTCGTTCTCGGCTCGGATCTCTCTTCACTCACTAGGCTCTAGACACAAAGCATCTTCTTTCGGGTCCTCCAATTGGCCAAGTTCCTTCTTGCCTCTAACCCCTCTTCTCCTGGCTACTTCTTGCTTCTCATCTAGTCCTCAATTTAAAGACTGATTTTTCATGGACAGTTTTCCCTGACCCCTGGGACTGGGTTCCATGGTGACATTTATAAAGATTGTCACTCAAAACTTTGGTTTCAATTATCATCTCGAAAAGACACCTGCACTTGTATGCTTATCACAGCACTATTCACAATAGCAAAGATATGGAATCAACCTAAATGTCAATCAACTGGTGATTAGATAAAGAAAATGTGGGGCCAGTCATGGTGGCTCACACCTGTAATCCCAGCACTTTGGGAGGCTGGGGCAGGAGGATCGCTTGAGGCCAGGTGTTCGAGACCAGCCTGGGCAACATAGCAAGACTCCCCTCAAAAATGCAAAACTTAGTCTAGCATGGTGGCACATGCTTGGAAGCCCCAGCCACCTGGGAGGCTGAGCCAGGAGGATTGCTTGAAGCCAGGAGTTCAAGACTGCAGTGAGCTATGATCTCTCTATTGCACTCCAGCCAGGGTGACAGAGTGAGACCTTGTCTTTAAAAGAAAAGAGAAAATGTGATATCACACAACACACCCCTAGGAACACTACTCAGCCATGAAAAAGAATGAAATCATGTCTTTTGCAGCAACATGGATGGAACTGGAGGCCATTATCTCAGGTGAAATAACTCAGAAACAAAAAGTCAAATACTGCGTGTTCTCACTTGTGAGTGGGAACTAAATGATGAGTATACACGGACACGGGGAGTGGAAAAATAGACACCGGAGACTCAGAAGGGCGGGAGCAGGTGTAGAATGAGAAATTGCCTAACGGGTACCACGTATGCTAATTGGGCGGGGGTTACACAAAACACTACGCAATGTATCTGTGTAACAAAGCTGCACTTATACCCCCTAAATCTATAAACGGTTAAAAAATTTTTTTTTAAAACCCTTCTGTTTAATGTCAGATCAGACAAGCTCTTCTCCAACTGTAACGTGCCTGTGAATCCCCCAGGGATCATGTTAAACTGCAGGCTGTGATTCAGCGGATCTGGTGGATGGTCTGAACCTCTACATCTCTAGTAAGTTCCCCGGTGCCGTCGGTCCATGGACCACACTCTTGAGTAGCCACGGTACCAACCCTTCCCACTCAGATTTCCATGACAGAATAAAGCTCGACAGAAAATGAGTTGAGCTACTATTTTCTCCATTCTCCTAAGAATGGTGCTTAACAAGAACCATTAACTCAAAGTTAATTCATGACATACCTTGGACGCCTTAGGGCAGGGTTCCTTGACCTCTGTACTGCTGACTTTGGGGGTGGATAATTCTTTCTTTTTTTTTTTTTGAGACAGAGTCTCACTCTTTTTGCCCAGGCTAGAGTGCCATGGCGTCAGCCTAGCTCACAGCAACCTCAAACTCCTGGGCTCAAGCGATCCTTCTGCCTCAGCCTCCCAAGTAGCTG
>NW_012154285.1:9777957-9778817 GCF_000956105.1 Propithecus coquereli
TGTATCTTATATGGTTTCAAGAGGAAAATTACAAATAAATAAAAATACGCACTTTGCTTAAAACTATGGATTCAGGCTCTATTAAAAAAGAAGGCAAATTCACTCAATTTACTTGTTTCCCCACACTCAGCAACTTGGTTTTCAAACCAAATCGTCATGTAGAAAGCAAAGCAAACTCCTCTCTCTTCTCTTCCAAACCTTTGGGCAAATGGGCAGGCTGAATTCCCAATTGCTCAGGGAAATTGATTGCGATTTGGAGCACTGAAGAAGTTTCTGGAAAAGGATACTGTGGTGATGACCTTTCAATGCTCTTCTAAGTATATCCTTCTTTATCTAGTAGAGGCGGAAAATTGTTTTTATTTGGCATGCCTACTCTGCCATCAATTGGTAGTGGCTGCCTGCACGGTTTTTGGCAAAGACTGTGACTCCAAGTCTGGGCTCTTTGGAGGGGAGGAGGGGAAGGGTGCTGTGATCGACTGGTAATGTCTGCTATGAGCAGAGGCAGGGAGGGTGGGAGACAAGCTGTGGATTTGCCATTCCTGGATCCTGGCATAGTCTTCTCCTCTATCAGAAGTGTCTCAGCAAAGGGAGAACTTCAAGGAGAAGGCATTGCACATCTGAGCATAACACACCCCACTCCATTTTGTACAGACCCACTGAGTCAGCATTTCGATTCACAAAAGCTCCCAAGACAGATGTGAAACAGAAACACAGCGTTGGGGGAAAATTCCCCTTCCTCCTCTGGGCATGTTATATGTGTGACTCCGGGGAGTGGAAAAATAGACACCGGAGACTCAGAAGGGCGGGAGCAGGTGTAGAATGAGAAATTGCCTAACGGGTATCACGTATGCTAATTGGGC
>NW_012154285.1:9779135-9779718 GCF_000956105.1 Propithecus coquereli
TAGAGACGGGGTCTCGCTCTTGCTCAGGCTGGTTTCGAACTCCTGAGCTCAAACAATCCGCCCACCTCAGCCTCCCAGAGTGCTAGGATTACAGGAGTGAGCCACCGCGCCCGGCCGGGGGTGGATAATTCTTTGTCGTTAGGAGCTGTCCTGTGCATTGTAGGATGTTCAGCAGCATCAACCAACTAAATGCCAGCAGCTCCGTCTCCAAGCTGTGACAACCAAAAATGTCTCCAGACATTGTCTAAGTTCCCTGGGGGGCAACATTGCCACCTATTGAGAACTACGGCCTTAGGACATTAGGGTGTCATTCTCCGGCCAGTGCCAGGTTGAGAAGGGTTGGGAGGTGAAAGACAGTGTTTTGTCCACGGCTATAATCCCAATGCCTAGTACAGCGCTCTCTATATGGTGGACCCTTAATATGTGTTTGTTGATTGAATAAACGAATGAATGAATGAAAATAAATGAATGAATATGAACTTCCAAATCATGCTTGGCTGGTCAGTGACTAGAATTCCCTTCACACAGCCTCAAACCTCCTCCACCCCTCGTTCATTCGGTCGCCATGCTTGTGCTGGCGACG
>NW_012154285.1:9780829-9798641 GCF_000956105.1 Propithecus coquereli
ATTCACAAAAGCTCCCAAGACAGATGTGAAACAGAAACACAGCGTTGGGGGAAAATTCCCCTTCCTCCTCTGGGCATGTTATATGTGTGACTCCCACTGAGGGTCAGGAGAGCCAGACATACTCTCTCCTTCCATCGGGTTATCTCATCTCTCAGTGACTCTGTCACCGTGACACCCTAGGTTGCCAAAACAACGCATCTGCCTCCCTTGGAATAAAAAGGTCTTTTCCTAAGACTTGTTAAATCTGAATCATATTCATGGTCATTCAGTCTGTTTGCTGTCCATACTATTTCAATGAAGGGAAATTTTAAAAAATAGAAAAAGATAAGTTTAGGATTTTTAAGACACTGATGAATGAGGTACTGATGGGGAAGAGAGCAACAGTGACAAAACGCATTAAAAAAATCTTAAAATGAAACACAAATTAACAATGGACTTAACTTTCGATATCAGTCTTTATTTTAAAAATAAGGGGAAGAAGGATTAAAGAGATGAATTCACATTTGAATAGAGTCCAAATGACTTACAAATTATTTAGATTCAAATATTTCAGCTGGACGAGGAATGAGTTTAGAGTTATGTGATACATGAGGGGTTGAGATGGATGGAAACATTGCCTTCGTTTAAAAGCAATTTTCTTGCCTTCATGGTCCTTGAGAGTTTCCTAGGTTGTGAGGGCCAGCGTTCTCCCCCTCCGTCGCTTTGGGCTCACGATCTCCTAGTTCAGACCCAGCTTGTTAGGGGAAAGTGGAGTTTATGTTCATGAGAGCTCCTCCCTCCCTCTCTCCCTCCCTCCCTTCCTTCCTTCCTTCCTTCCTTTCTCTTTTCTTTCTTTCTCTTTTTTTGAGACAGGGTCTTGCTCTGTCTCCGGGCTGGAGTGCAGTGGCGTGATCATAACTCACTGCAGACTTGAACTCTTGGGCTCAAACAATCCTCCTGCCTCAGCTTCCCAAGTAGCTGGGATGACGGGTGTGTGCCACCATGCCTGGCTAATTTTTTTTAACCTTTTGTAGAGCTGGAGTCTTGCTGTGTTGCCCAGGCTGATCTCGGACACCTGGCCTCAAGCAATCCTCCCGCTTCAGCCTCCCAAAGTGCTGGGATCACAGGCGTGAGCCACCGTGCCCAGCTGAGAGTTCCTTTCTTAAAAATCATGCAGCCAGGGAGTATTTTCCACATGGAGTTGAAAGAAATCATTAATTCTGAATCCAAATCAGAAAGTTTTGGTCCTAGTGAAACAGCAGAATCACATCTGATTTTGGTACTGGCTTTAGAACCTCGCTCTCACGTGAGTTACTACAATACCATGAGAACAGTCACTGAGGAATGGGGCGAAACAGAAAATGCCACCTTGGAGAGACAGGAAGCAGGTGGCGAGTTCTTTTCTACCACACTTCAAAAACAGAGTGTATGTGGTGGACCCCACCAAGGGAGATTTAACCTCAAACCCAGCAAACGTTTATTAAGCACCTACTATGTGCCGGGCCTTGTGCTAAGGGCTCTTATATATGGCATCTCATTCAACCCCATTATAAACAGAAACATCCTAGCAGACTCCACCCACCCCTCATTCCTAAGTGTGGATTTGATAGTAGAGCAGGGTTTTTCAACCTCAGCACTGTTAGCATTTTAGGTTGGATAATTCTTTGTTCTTAGGAGCTATCTGTACGTTGTAGGATGTTTAACAGTATCCTTGGCCTATACCCACTAGATACCAGTAGCTTACCTCGCCCTAATTATGACAACCCAAAATGTCTCTAGACATTGCCAAATGTCCCCCAGGAGGGCAAAGTGTCCCCCAGTTGAGACGCACTTCCTTGGAGACAGAGTGGTTTGAACGCCCAGGCGGCTGCAGAGAAACGTCCCTTTTACTCCCTCCTATGGTCTGATTCGGTGGCTGTCAAGCTTGAATGCGCTCTGCCCAATACCATTTACACCCTACTCCATGGGCAGGGAATTTTCCAGGGTAATTTGACCCCAAGCATTTTTGCCTTCCGTGCTAACATGCGAACCTAACCTTAAAGTGAACACCACTGGCCTCCCTGAAGAGCCCTCAGCAGTCACAAAGATCTTTCCAGCACAAAATCCCTCTCGTGCCCAGGCCTCTTCTGTGAGGACCATGGGGATTACCGCCATTACCGAACACTTCCCATGGCGCCTGCCACGCCGTCCCCCTGAATCCTACTGTCGACACTGTGAGGTAGGTCCTGTTCCTGCCCCATGTCACAGAGCAGACCCCGAGGCTCACAAAGGTTCCATAACTCGCCCCACACTGCACAACTAGTAAATCCCGGAGCCCATGTGACGCCAAGCTGTACTGCTTTTCAATAGAAAATAAGAACAGCACGCACTCAATAACTATTAACTACTATTTACTAGTGGGAAACAAATCTGTCTAATTTGATCATAAGCACTTATTCAAAATTATTTCCCTGAACCAAAAAAGACTGATTGTATTGGCCAATCCTCCCCATAGCATGGCTAGCAAGGATATGGATATTCAAGGATGTATATATACCCCAAATTGTGTTTCTCTTCCAAAATATAAAACAGAAGCTGTCCAAACGTGCATTAACTAACTGTCAAAACAAAACAGATCATTTCATTTGGAGCCACAGAAACACTGGAGTATTGGCAGGTACTCTAAAATAATCGTGATCACACTTGCCACGTCCCGGGATCGTTGTACATTTGCTACCACGTCTTCTCCACGCAGCCGATGCTTCTTGAGGTCAGGGAGTGACTTAGCCGTCATCACCGGACCCTGGTACCGTGCTAAATGTGATGAGTTAGTGAATAATACACGAATGCACTTTTTAACCTAACCATTATGTACGCTTAATCTTCATTCTCTCAGCAACCCTGGGTGGTGACTATTTTCAAGATCTTCTTTTTCATAGGAAGAAATGAAGTGACCAGCCCGAGGCCACTCCCTGGTAAACTCTGGAGTCAGGCTTTGGACTCAAGTCTCATGCTTTGAACTTCAGATCTTATGCTTTTTACACCAAGTAAGGGCTTCCCAGGTAAAGGTAGGCTGGGAAGCCCAGATGTTAGACTTGGCCCTGACGTCTGCCATTTCTGAACTGTTTTAATATTAAGCAAAATTAGATACAGCAACTTATGTCCTATAAGCCTTGAATGTACATGGATTTAGTTGTGTATGCGTGTGGAAAGGAAGAGAGAAAAATGTGCGAGGCGTAGGCGATTCCCACCTGCAGGCTATAGAGTGGGTGCATGTCCAGGGTGAGGTTAGGTGGGAGCTGGGGACAGCTGATCCTTCACCAGTCTCAGGAGTCACCAGCCTCTTTTTGTTTGTGGCCCTTTCCTGCCCTGAGTAGGAGTCCAAGTGTTTATAAATTGTTTTGAAAGTGTTTAAAGATGAACACTTCTCATACCATTTGACCTCTAATTATAAGGAAACTGCTTCATCTGGTTCTCAACCAAAGAATAATATGGGAGAAACCGGCTGGGCAGGACTTACTGTATTGAGAGATGGTATTTGAACGGCCCTGTGGCTGCTTCCCAAGAGATTTATGAGGATATATAGTTTGGGATATACGTGGCTATCACCAAACGTGATGATTTTTTTTTTTTTTTTTGCCCGGGCTAGAGTGCCGTGGCATCATCCTAGCTCACAGCAACCTCGAACTCCTGGGCTCAAGCGATCCTTCTGCCTCAGCCTCCCGAGTAGCTGGGACTACAGGCATGTGCCACCATGCCCGGCTAATTTTTTCTATATATTTTTAGTTGTCCGATTAATTTCTTTCTATTTTAGTAGAGATGGGGTCTCGCTCTTGCTCAGGCTGGTTTCGAACTCCTGAGCTCAAACAATCCACCCGCCTCGGCCTCCCAGAGTGCTAGGATTACAGGCGTGAGCCACCGCGCCCAGCCCAAACGTGAAGATTTTTGATCTCAAGATATACCTGAGAAGTATTGAGGAACCATCAAAATATCAAAACCAGACATAAATTAGAATAAGGAAGAAAGAAGACTTTGACTTTTTTTTTCAGTGCTAGACATTGTTCTATGAAGTCCGTACATACTAACTCATTTAATCACCGTAATATGCCTGTTAGGTAGATACTATCATTATTATTCCCATTTCACAGATGGAGAAACTGAGGCACAGAGAGATTCAGTAACTTGCCCAAGGACCTGGCTAGAAAGTGACAGAACTGAGATTTGAACCCAGGTAGACTAGGCCAACTACCCTAGACCATGTTCCTATCTGCCAAACCAGACAGTCATCCCGGTAGACTTGGATTTGGGTTACTCATCTTTTCATCTTCCCCCAGGCCTGGCCCTGTCCTATAAACACTGGGAGTGCAATAAAGACTCATTTAAACTTGAATCCACCTCCTAGATTGTCGAGTATTCTTTAAAACATTTTGACAAAGGAAAAAGAGCAACCACCCAGGAGCTCAACATTTAGAAGCAATCTATAGCTTGGCAAACACACCAAAAGAAGTGGAAACAGGGTGATAAAATAAAATATAAATAGCCTCACTATTAACTGTAGAGCACATTATGATATGTAACAGTGGCTGGTCTCTCTCTCTCTCTCTCTCTCTAGACAATACAATCTCTTTGCAATGTGTTGTTTTTGTTACTGTTTCTGTTAGCAGGAAAGGATTTCAAATAAAGAGTTAAACGTTTTAGTGAGAATTGTATCCACTGGGCCAGAGGTTGAATGCAGGCAGGTCTATATTTGTCTAACTCTGAAAAACGCTTTGCAAAGCCCAGTCATGGATTCGAGGTAGCAGGGGAAAGGCTTAGCCTACTCAAGAAGTCTGCTTTCAAGCAAGTTGACAACCACTTTGCCAGGGTTCCTTTAATGAGCTAATTACAAAGGGCTCTTAGGTGTTCTCCAAAGCCAGTCCTGGAGGGGCTCTACTTAAGAGACACTGAATGCGTCATTAGCACCTGAAATACTAAACACACTGTTGACTCTTAGAACATATAATGGAATTAATGTTTCTGCCACTTCAGGCTGATCTGCAGTAGTCAGGATTTTTTCAGTTGCGCACAACAGAAAACCAACTCAAATTTGCTAGCATTAGGCATGGCTGACTCCCTATGCTTAAATTAGGATACCAGCAGGGATCTGACTTTGTCCATTTCTTGCCCTTTCTTCCTTTGTGTTTGTTCCATTCTCAAGCGGGCTTTCCCTAAATGGTGTTAAAGCTGTTTCCAGCAGTTTCAACCTGAATTCTATCAGCTAGCATCCCAGCGGAAAGAGAGTAGCTACTTCTCAACGATTCCAGCGAAAAGCCAGGGCTAAATTTCCTTGGCTCTGATTGGCTTAGCTTGGGTCACACGCCCATCCTTGAGCCACTCTAGTGGCCAAAACAATGCAGTACTCTTAATTAGTCAGAACTGGGTCACCTCTACCTCTGAAACCAAGACATGAGCAGGCCCCCTTGAACCACATAGTTCTAGGTGGAAGGGGGTAGTTTCCCAGAAAAATACCTAGTTTCAGATGCCAGATGATGGGGGTAGGGGTGAGGGGGGGTTGGAAGCTGGGCAGGCAAAACCAATGAATGTTCCTGGAACCTCTAGATTATTTCCAACAAGCAAGGTGTGGTTTACAAGCATAACTTAGATATTTGCTTAGATATTTGAGGTTTAAAACATGGCCTGTATTGGCTACAACATTTTGAAAATATTTTCTGCAAATTGCACTCAACCCACATGGCTTGAAGTTTGGGGATTTTCCTTTTTTTTCTTTTTCTTTTATTAAAAAAAAAATTTTTTTTTTCTTTTAAATTCTTGGAACAATTCCTTAAGAAAAAGAGGAACAGAAACGCCACAAAATGATTTGAAACAGACGACTCTGAGAGCAAAATTTGCGTGGCAAATTACCACACAGTTGACATTCCTTCTGTCCTGATGACATTTCTGATGCAGAATAATATTCTCAGGGCTCCTCTCTAACCTATTACGCCTTTCCTTTTTGTATGTTAATGACTTTGTTCCTAATTGCAAAAGCAATACCTGCCGAATTCAGAAAGAACTGAATGCATCAAGAAAGCATGTGTGGTGAGCGAACCCACGTACACACACATGCTGTTGGCTGCCCACCGTTTTAGTTAGGATGATCTATTTAATGAGTGTCATGCCTCCAGTGTTAGCCAGTCACTATCCTAGCCCCATTTCACAGATGGGGAAGCTGAGGCTTACAGGGTTCAAGCTGATAAGTAGTGGAGATGGAAATTGAACTCGTGTCTGTCTAACCTCAAAGTTCTTGTCCTTAATCACTCCACTCTACCTCCACTCCACCCTACCACCTACCCACCCTATTACCTCCTACCCTGTTACCTAAAGATTTCCAAAACTAACCTTACAAAAATGGCGTGTTGTTCGTAATGTTTCATGGCCTGCTTTTTAATATACCACATTTTCTCATACCATTTAATACTCTTCTCCATAATTTTTCTGGCCTGCATTGAGTCTGTTATATGGATGTGCCATCATTGACTTAGCTAATCCCCTATTGTTGGACATTTAGGTTGCTTCTGATTTTTCAGTATTATAGCAATGCTACGGTGAACATTTTCTCATACATCTCTGATTACGGCCTTAGGATAAATTCCTAGAATTGCTGGATCAAAGGGATTGTGGATTTTTAGTGCTTTGTACCTATTGCCAAATTATTCTTCAGAAAGGCTGGCCTGATGTGCAATTGTATGAATTTCCACTTCCCCACTCTGTACCGCTCTGCCTCTTTCTCAGAGATGACTAGTCATGAGCTAATTGTGCCTCCCATCTCCTGCAATGAGGAAATGGAGTTCCTTTCAAAGTATAAATCATTTAATAGTGTTCAAATGGTGTAATGCAAATGCAGTGGTAAAAAAAAAAATTGCTCTGTGATAATTTGCAGCCCTACTATCGACACCATCTGCATTAGGAGAGTTTGTAACCATTTTCTTCCAACCTATGTGACTGATCCAATGACCTGGGTACAGAACTGTACCCAGCATCATCAAGGTAACTCGGTACAAATCTGTTGCTAGTGCGAGTGATGTGTTGGCTTCAGTGAAAGACGATAATGTGGGTGACCTACCATAGTGATCCTTGCTTGTGACAGTAAGTGGTTATGTTGACACAGAGCCTGGCATAGCCCACTTCCCTTCGTATGGAAACCATCCTGCCTTCTGCCCTCTGCTTTGGGGCTCCCTGGTCCACTCTTTTCTGTGCCAGAGGGTTCCCTGATTGGACTGGGCCCATGCCCCATAATGTAGTCAGACTTAGAACACAAGAGAATCAGACCTCGGGCAGAAATTTGAACTTGAAGAACGGAAACAACCGAAGGCAAGCAGAGAGTAGCTGAGTCCGGCAATGGGAACGGGGACATTGGAGGACAATTCTGTAGTCCAAGATTCCATGGCTCTATGTCAAGCATAGGCTTGGCACATAGTAGGTGTTCAATACACTCGTGTCGAATGAATGAACGGATTCTATTACAACCAGCCTCTCTCTTCTGACTCTGTCCAGCGTGACTCGCCCCTCTGGGTGCAGCACCCCCACTCCTTTGGGAATCTGCCTCGACTGTAATTCTAGCTGGGGGAATTCTAATCGAAATTCTAAAATGTAATTCTAGCGGGGGAGTGCGTAGGTTTCTGAAGAAATGGGAAAGAGAGATCCATCCCGTGTAAATTGACACTGTCCACTCAGACCCTCTGAATTGAGAGGTGAAGTGTAATCTCAGCTCCTGAGGGTCTCCACAGCGTGACACCAGCGTCCTCGTCTGCTTCGATGCCCGCACTCCTCCTTGGCGCATTTTCAGTCCCTGGACGTGCCCTGCACTTTCTGTCTTTTTTGCGTTTATCTGACTGTTTCTCAGACCCAGCTTATTCCTTCTGCCGTCTCTCCCCATGGAAATCCTGCAAGGCCTATCACAGATGCCACCTGTTCCAGGAACCTTTTCCCGATCTGCCCTATTTCATTTTCTTCGAAGCACCAGTCGAGACCTGCAATTCCCTTCCTGGATCATTTATGGGATTATGGCCTGTCTTCCCCACTCTGAGACTCCTCAGCGGAGACCTGGTCTGTCTTGTCCACAGTTGCATCTCTGGGCCGTACCACGGAGCCTGGGACACAGCTGGGGCTGGAAGAACCTGTTTGGACGGACCCAGCCTTGGGGTATCACACAAGCAAGGCCAGTGAAGGATTCCGCCCAGGAGTTTGACTCTGGAGTAGGGACATGCAGGCTTGGGAGGGTAGGCCGCTGCCAAGTCATCTGGTGGTCACCTCTCATGAGCTCCTGCAGCCCTTGGGACCCTCTGTCCTGGCTCCTACTCTTCCTCGGGCTAGAGGCTCATTTCTTCTTTAAGTCCAGAGCTACCCCACAACCTCCCAGTAAATTATTTCCTTGTTTAAGTGGATCTGTTTCTGCTCCTCACCGTCACAGAACCCTAAATATATACTGATCTTTATAACGGATGCTCATTTGCAAGGAGGAAACTGAGGCAGGGCTTACCCCATGTCCCAGAGCCACTTATGGGTTTTGGGGACTTTTCTTAAATTCCTGTTGAGCTCAGCTGATTGAAAGCCAACTCAGAATGAGATGAAGCCCCTCCACTCTGTTTTCTAAGTTCCCTGCATGGGGCTTGGGCTCCTGCTGGCATCCGCACCTCTCCCAGACCATGCAGTGCCCTGGGTCTGCATGTCCTTATCCCTCCTCCATGCTCCCGTCCACTCTGGCTGGACTCAGTGCAGGAGTTAAGCCATGACACCAGGATGATTTCTTCACTTGCCATCTGTCATGACCCACGTCTTACAGTCATTCATTCACTCATTCATTCGCCAAATATTTCTTGAGCACCTACTATGTGCACAGTCCTGTTCTAGAAAGTTGGGATAGATCACATCCGCACTCTCACCGGGCTTGCATTAGCAAAGGGAGACCGACGACAAGCAACAAAGCATAAGCAGTAAGCAAATTCGCCATGTGTTGGAAGGTAATACATGTTCTGCGAGAAAAGCAGAACCAGGTAAAGGGGATTAGGAAAAGGTGGTGGGGGGTGCAGGTTGCAATTGTAAACAGGTTAATCAGGGGCAGCCTTACTGGGGAGAGATTGGAGAAAATTGCAGGTTGAGCTGGGTGTGAGTCACACGGATATTGGGGGAAGTGTGTTGCGGGCTTAGGGACCACCAAGTGCAAAGGCTCTCAGTGTGAAGCTTTGGAATCCAGCAAATTTGGGTTGCAATTCCCTAATTCTCCACCTTCTATCTGCATGATCTTGGGGAAGTTAATTAACCCCTCTGAGCCTCAGTCTCCTTATCTGTGAAATGGGAATAAAAGTGAGTTCATACCCATCAAGCAGCTGGAACAGAGATAACACTCAGAATCTGTTGTTAAATCTAAGTCCCGCCCAATCCCAGAGATTTGGGGAACAACTGCGGGAAAGTCCGTGGTGGCAGTGGGCAGTATAGTGTGACAACTCAGAGCATCAGCTCTCACTCTGTCATTTAGTAGCCCCGTGACCTTGGGTAAGTTTATGTAACCTCAGTCTCCTCACTTTAAAGTGGGATAATAATAGCAACGACATCAGAGAGCCATTGTGAGGAATAAATGAGAGAATTGTGGACCGTGCTCAGGAGGTGGGCTTAGCTCCGAAGAAGCGCTCAATGAATGGCGGCTATTTTTTGACCGAAACCCATGGGGAGAGAGGCTTTCTTTTCTCAGTGGGATTGCTAAACTGGTGGAATGTGAGCCTAGAGCTGCTAGTGGCCATCTGTGGGAGGCCCAGACTGCAAAGGAAACCAGCCCAAAGAAGGCAGAGCGGAGAGGTGGACAGGAAGCGACTCCTGGTGACTTTTTTTTTTGTAATGCAACTTTTTAAAATAACGTTAAGAACGTATTACCATGGGGCTGCACCAGGCGTGCATTTAACGTATGCAAATCCGAGCCTGCGTGCTTGCCTTGGTAATGAGAAAGAGCACGCAATCCTTAGGAAACAAAGGGCCGGGGAGCAGGCCCAAGTGCCAACCCAAATGGCAAGGACCGGACTTGTCCCTCCGTGGCTTCCGTAGCTGAGGGAGGCACAAAACCAAGGCTCCCTTCTGCTCTGCAGGGACGGTTCCTGACCTCATCCCAACTCTTAGTACCAGGATGCCCTTTTTAAGACCTCCAAAAATCTCACCAACCTGCACACGAATCTGTTGTTTGAGAAAAGCCATAGCAACAAAAAGCCGCTAGGAATTAGTATACACTTTTAAAGAATTTTTAAAAATTGCACTGGCGCCGAAAAACGAGTCATATGTCTATGTGTGGGAGGTATTGTTTATTCATTCTATGGACAATTCCAGCTGCACTCTGGGTACGCAGAGCCTCTCTGGAGCCCAGCCCCCACACCCCTGCAGCCTGCAGGTTGCAATGGAGCAGTTGTCGGTATGTGGCCCGCAGCCCACTGAGTGGGTCTAAGCTCCCTTCTAAAGGCCACAAGCTGGTCCCCGAAGGCCACACTCTTCCTCTCATAAACAAGTTGCACGTATAGCCATCAGTTTCCAGCTTCGTGCATGACTAAGTGCCACTTTCTAGGAACCTACTAAGTGAGTTACTACAATTGACTAGTCATAACTAAAATTAGTGTGTTACTGGGGTTTACCCAGAACTCGGCTGCAGCATTCTTCTTGGAAGCCTGGCTCTGGCACGACGTTTGCCAACACTGCAAAACTCCCACTGCACAAGTCAGGAAGCGGGAACCGGGGTGCTCGTAGACGGGAGGAAGGGTCTTTGGCCTTGCCCGAGTGAGCCAAAAACCAAAAGCACTTGAGAGCCGTCGTTCTAGGATCTGGAAATTCAGAAATCTCCTCTCTGGGATACTTTAGCCTCCCACCTCAAGACCCCTGACATTTCCAGTTGCTCTTAATGTCAGTCCCCATTCTGCACCTTCAAACCACAGCGAGTTACCCACGGAACACACTCTAAACAACTGGTATCCATAAACAACACTGAAACTCCAGTTCTGACCTCCAAATGCCCAAGATGTCCTTCATTCACTTAATAAATATTCATTCAGATGCAAATATAAGACTATACTTTCAGGGATCATTTCTGTAGTTTGTTACTAGAGAAGTTTCTCTGGACGCGTAGAGCACCAGAAGCCACATGGAGGAGGCGCAGGTTCTCTCCTGGGCGTGAAACAGCTCTTGGTGCTGTTTCAGAGCGACTGCCATTTGCCATGGAGGCTCGTTCTTCTCTCCCTCTGGGGGAGTAAGAGGGAGAGGACGCAGTCTGAGTGGTTTCCATCATGAAGGAAAAAAAGGCTCAAATACATCAGGCCCAGGGCAGACGGTGGTAATGAAAATCGTCACATTCCCTGCCTGCAGGGAGTTTACAGTCTGGAGTCAGAAAGACACTATATAAGTAAGCAGAGCAATTACAAAATTCCACATACTTAAAATAATCAACAAGGTATTAAGGTAGAGAACAGCACGTGAGGCCCTACTTAAACACAGTGGTCAGGGAAGGTATCTTAGTCCATTTCGTGTTGCCATAATGGAACACCTAAGGTTGGGTAATTTTTTTTTTTTTTTGGAGACAGGGTCTCACTCTGTTGCCCAGGCTGGAGCACAGTGGCCTCATCATAGCTCACTGCAGCCTTGAACTCCTGGGCTCAAGTGATCCTACTGCTTCAGCCTCCCAACTAGCCAGGACTATAGGCACACGCCACTGTGCCTGGCTAATTTTTCCATTTTTTAGTAGAGATGGAGTCTCACTCTTGCTCAGGCTGGTTTCCAACTCCTGGACTCAAGTGATCCTCCCACCTCGGCCTCCCAGAGAGCTAGAATTTCAGGAACGAGCCAAAGCACCCAGCCCTGAGGTTGGGTAATTTCCTCTCCTTGGTTCATCTGGGTCAAGGGCCCGTCTCTTTGGGATGGAGGGCAGGGAAGCTTGATCGACAGTTGCTCCAAGACCACATAGAATGGGGGAGGGAAATAGGGGTTCTGTGGCGGACCCCATTGGCTGGCCAAACCAACATACATTTCCACCTCCTTCCCCTCTGCCTACTTCCATTGTCAAGGCCAGGAAAAGCTAAATCCTTGTTCTCCCAGCATCCCTTGCAGCAAGGGCTGGCCACGTCACACAGGTCTGGACAATGAGACAAGCTGCTGGGGGTAGAGGGAGGTGTTCTGGAAAAACTTTTGTTTTTGAATAAAAGAGATAGATACTGCCAATCCCACCACTTCCCACTTCTTCCTGTTTTTTTTTTTTTTCTTTTTTTCTTTTTTTTTTTTTGTGTTCTGGCAACTTCTTCCTGTTTTGAACATGGATATAAAGCCTGGAATGGCATCTATGTGCTTTCTTACACCCACGAGAAAAAGCCCAAGAGAATCGCTGAGATACAGACCATGATATTGCTGTGCTGCTGAACCAACTCTGGAATCGCCTGAGCCAGATCTCTTGTTCGGTGAGAATAATAAATCCTTATTTTTTTTTTAAGTCATTGCTTATTAGGTGGTCTTCTGTTAATTGCAGCCAAACGTATTTTTAGGTAATCATGGTAGATCGTATTAAATATTATTGTTCCCAACTGTTTGCTCTCTTCCCTGTAGTGGGATCATACATCCATGTCCATGAAAATCACAGTGCCTCCCCCAGGGGGTGCAGCCTTCCCCAACCCTGGCAGACTCAGACACATGACTTGCTTTGGTCAATGGACTGTGAGCAGATATGACAAATGCCAAGTCTGGCCAAAAGCTTTAAGAGAGATTGTGTGATTCAGTTCTGTCCCCTGCTGTTTCCCATCTGCCATAAGGGCAGCGTGTCCCGAATAGGGGCTGCTCCTTCCGCCCGTGTCCCAGAATGGCAGATTCACGGAGCAGAGCTGCAGCAGCTGAAATGTAGCAAACATGAAATAAACGTTTATTGTGGAAGCCACTAAATGTGGGGTTGTTTGTTACTGCAGCAAAGCTGACTGATACACTGAAAATGAGGTTGTTACCCCCAAAATCGGTATAAATGTTAGGCATGCGATATTAACGAAATCCACTGTTGAAGTTCTTACTGAGAAAGTGACAATAAAGCTGAGGTCTCAAACATGTAAAGTCAGTCAGGTGAAGAATATTCTAGGTCAGGGAACCACATGTTCAAAGATCTGAATCAGAAAAGTGCTTGGCATTTTTAAGAAACCAAAGGAAGGTCAGCATGACCTTACCATTCTCCCTGTTTCCAGTCCTTTTCACCTGGACTCATGTTTCTAGTTTCTTCTGCTTGGACTGGCTAACCTAACTCAGCTTCACTGTCCCTGGCCATCCACCTATCTAAGGACGCAGCTTGCCCTGATCCCTGGCTCCTCCCACACTTATTTCAGACTTGCCCACTCCAGCTCTGACCCCAGGACCCAAACACCAGCCTAGACCCATCCCGGGCCCCTGGAAACACAAGGCAAGATGGGTTCCCTTCCACCTCATTCCCCACGCTCATTTTGTGGGGTTCCAATTCAGCGCCAGGGAAGTAGAAATCTCTCTTAATTGGTGGCCACACAGCTTGTTAAGCTTAATCAATGAGCCTTTATCAACTCATTTCTGCCGCCTTGATGGAATGTTCAATTCTACACACAGGTTGGGAAGACAGGTGGGTGAGTGTGTCTGCATGGTTCTCAGCGTAGGTTGTATTCCTGGTGGGCACTCATTGCATGCTCCGTCTAAAACAGTCAAAATCTCATGCTTATTAAACCAGAGGGTGCACCTGCTCCTAAATCCTAGGAAACTGTTTTAAGATACTTGCCCACTCCCAGGTCCCATCTCTGGGAACCTGCCTTCATCCCAGCCCTGAAATGCCTCCCCTTTCCCACTCCCTGTTCACTTCATTTCTCAGGAGACCTCTCAGTTCTTTATTTATTTCCTGTCCTTCTGTCTTTACAACAAATGTATTGAGCCTGAGTGGATCTCTGATCCTTACAACCTGAGATGTTCGGACTAGATCACCTGCCTTCCATTCTGCCCATGGCTGCGTCATCTGGTGGAGACCATAGTATTGCCCTCTGCAGAAGGGCTGCCCACCACCCCCAAGCTGGTTCTGGGGCAGAAAGTTGAGCTCTTTTCACAATGGAATCAAGGTGAGCTGAGCAGAGAGAAGCTGAGGAAGGGTGGGGAAGTGGAGATGGAAACTTGGAACTGGAGGCTGAGAAGAGACGGAAGGGGCAGATGCCTCTTCCAGAATTCACAAGCTGGGGTTCCCGGGGCCCAGCTCAGCCTTGCAAACATGTTTGGCTGGGCTGGAACCATGATTTTTTTTTTTTTTTTTTTTGAGACAGAGTCTTGCTCTGTCGCCCTGGGCTAGAGTGCCGTGGTGTCATCATAGCTCACTGCAACCTCCAACTCCTGGCCTCAATTAATCCTCCCACCTCAGCCTCCCAGAGTGCTAGGATTACAGGCTGAGCCACTGCGCCCAGCCTGGAACCATGATTTTTTTAAAAATTTGAGTGTAAATGTTTTGGGGACAAGAATGCACATTTCTGTTCACCACAGTCCTCACCGCTCCCTTTTGTACATCCGATGGCTTCCTTCACTTAGCTGTGTTCTAACAGTTCAGTTCTGTCGCCAATTGAGTTTGTCCTCTGTGCTTTATGTAAAAGATGTGGTAGTAAACTGTTAGAAAGGCTCTATCGTTAAGTTCAACCCTGATCTCACGCTGAAATCTTTCTACCAGAGTCCCACCTTATTAGCCTCTGCTCATCGTTTCAATACATCAAAAGTGCTGAATCAAGAGTTAAGAGCGAACCTGCATTGGAAGCAAAAGCAGCATCTCACGCTGTGTTGGCCTCGTCCAGGGATGGGGAACTAACGCTCCTCACCTGTTGCCGAAGACAAGGAGAAAGATGACCTTGTGGGTTCCCTTTAGAAGGGAGGAGATTTCTCAGTGGGATCATTTCTGCCTCTGGGACCATCTGACTTTACGTGGGAGGAAAAGCCAAATGTGTCTCCCTAAGCTAGAAGAGGGGAGAAAGAAAATGCACTTCGGGACAGCCAGGGATGGGGAAGAGAGCAGGGGCAACATGTCCAGGTCTTGCAAGAGACACTCCGGCGACATTCCAGGCTCAGTCTGAACTTTTGACCCCATTGTCTACTCTAATTACTGGAACCAGCAGGATTAATTCCTCGACCTACTTTCCAGTTCTTTTTGCTGCCACAGAGCCAGAAGGCCTCACTGGGCTCTTCTCTGTCATTTGAATGCGGCAGAACTTGAGGAGGGGTTACATGCAAACGCGCATTTGAGCCAAAAGAACATCTCATCTTTGAACTGCAGGAAGGGGTTCAGGATCACTTCTTTTCAGCCAATTCTAATGTGAAGCTTCTCTAAAATTACTCGACAAAAAGCAATCGAACACATGAAAAAGAGTCCCCTCCTTTGAGAACAATCAGATATAGCGGTGAAAACAAGATAGCATTTTATACCTGCTAAATTAGCATAAAATTTAAACTGACACTACCAAGTGCTGGTAAGGTTGTAAGAAACCTACGTGGTCACAAGTTGCTGGATGGCACAATTTTATAATATAGCAATATATATATATCATTAAAAATGATGCTGTTCATTGATCTACTAATCTCGTTCCTGGGAAATTATACAAGGGAAATGGTTCAAAAGAAGGAAAAAGCTGTATGCATGGAAATCTTCACTGCAGCACAGAGACAAGGGTGACAAAATGACCCATCGTCTGGCAAACTCGTGGGCCAAATTCAGCCAGACGCCTGTTTTTGTATGGCCAGCAAGCTCAGAGTGTTTTTATGAAAGCATTTTTAAAAGATTGTTAAACAAGAAAAAAAAAAAATACATGTGAAGTTTGCTGACCCCTGAAATAAGAGAAAATTGGATGAAGATTATGAAACAACACGGGGAAATGTTTACAATACATTAAGCATTGCAGAATATCAAATTGAATGCTCGCTATGATATCAACCGTGTAAAAATATGTCATACGTTCACAGGAAGAGAAGGCAAAGATGAAATCTGTTGTTTGGGAGTGATTTGAAGTAATTTATTTTTCTTAAAAGAATTCCTTCTTATCAGAAATGGCCCAGATGCTCGTGGGTAAGGAGTTTATTATGTAAATGTGGCATCCTTACGATGGAGTACTACACAGCCATTAAAAATGACACCGTGGGTCTGTATTTACTGAGATAGAAAGATGCTCATGACATACTGTTGAGTGAAGAGGAACATTAGGGAAAAGCATGCTCAGTGTGGTCTCATTTACATAAATTGAGCACCCATTTATCTCTGTGCTTATGCAGACAGGACAACCTGAAAGGGCAGACACTAATATGTTTACAGCAATTATCTCAGGGTGACGAAATTTGGTGCAAATTTTATTTTCTTTTTACTATTTGATGGTTTATATTTTTCTCAGCAAGCACTTATTTTTAAAACGAGGAAAAGAGTATTTTCATGAAAGCTTTGGTGATGTTGTTCAAATGTTTTTTACAATACAAATGACAAACGTGTCATTTACAAGACAGCCCACGTCCTAGGAATTTGCCTTCATCTTAAATGCCACTTCCTCTAGCCTGGAGCTCTCCTTGCATTGGTTGCAAAATTTAACGTGGTCCAAAAAAAAAAATCAGTAATCGAGATAAATATTTTAATGCCATGTTTTCAAATATCAAAATTAGTGGGAAAAAAACCATGACGAACAAAATATTAAAATTTTAAATAAAGACAGGATCAGTATTAGGGATTTTTCCTTCCCCTTAGTCTCCAGTATGCTGTGATACAGCAGGACTACTGATCCTGTTTCTATTTAAAATGTTGAGACTTTGTTCATCCTGGATTTTTTGGGCATTAATTCTAATTTAAGGCTGGGCACAGTGGCTCATGCCAGTAATCCTAGCACTCTGGGAGGCCGAGGCGGGAGGATCACTTGAGGTCAGGAGTTAGAGACCAGCCTGAGCAAGAGCGAGACCCCGTCTCTAGTAAAAATAGAAAAATTAACCAGATGTTATGGTACACACCTGTAGTCCCAGCTACTCGGGAGGCTGAGGCAGGAGGATTGCTTGAGCCCAGGAGTTTGAGGTTGATGCCACTGCACTCTACCCGGGCGACAGAGAAAGAGACTCTGTCTCAAAAAATAAAATAATATCATTTTTTAAAATATTGTAATAAAATACTACTTATCCTGATACTGAGTTTTTTCGCACTCCCTTAACTATACTGAAAATCATTGAATTGAATACTATCAAGAGCAGTTCATGTATATAAATTATATCTCCATAAAGCTATTTAAAAACTAGTTGTGGATACTGAAATTTGAATTTTGCGTCATTTTCATGTCTTACAAAAAGGCGGCAAATCTTCTGCCTGTTTTTGTGTAGCCCATGAGCCAAGCATGGTTTTTACACTTTTAAATTGTTGCGGGGGGGAAAAAAATCAAAAGAAGGGTAATATTTCGTGATACATGAAAATTAGACAGCATTCAAATTACAGCTGAGCCCTGGGTTAAAATATGGGAAATACTTAACATAGAACCTGACTAGCAATAGATTGAAGCTTAAAAAAGAGTCAACTGGCCTCTTTGATGCTGTTTCTTCTGAAAGAAGATAGGCGAATAGCCACCACGTGAGGTTGTTTTGAGGACATGTGGGCTAAGCACCTGGCATTGACACCCCGATTTGGGGTGTCGATTTTTCCAGGAGTAGGGTGGACGAACCAGGGTTTAGGCAGCTTGTTCTGGAAGCCCAGGGGCCATTGACCCAGCTCAGATCAGAGTTATGAGCGAACCTGCATTGGAAGCAAAAGCAGCATCTCACGTTGTGTTGGCCTCGTCCAGGGATCGGGAACTAACGCTCCTCACCTGTTGCCGAAGAC
>NW_012154285.1:9798691-9802981 GCF_000956105.1 Propithecus coquereli
TAATATTTCGTGATACATGAAAATTAGACAGCATTCAAATTACAGCTGAGCCCTGGGTTAAAATATGGGAAATACTTAACATAGAACCTGACTAGCAATAGATTGAAGCTTAAAAAAGAGTCAACTGGCCTCTTTGATGCTGTTTCTTCTGAAAGAAGATAGGCAAATAGCCACCACGTGAGGTTGTTTTGAGGACATGTGGGCTAAGCACCTGGCATTGACACCCCGATTTGGGGTGTCGATTTTTCCAGGAGTAGGGTGGACGAACCAGGGTTTAGGCAGCTTGTTCTGGAAGCCCAGGGGCCATTGACCCAGCTCAGATCGCCACTTCTGTTCCCATGTCTTTTGGTCTCTTTCTGCCGTACATATTTCCCACTTCTTGCCCATATTTTTTCGGCAGAGTTTCTAATTACTGACCAAGCAGCCACCACCTAGCAGTTTATCTGTTGCATGACTGCGCGACGGGGCTGTAAAACTGCAGATAACCCTGGCTCTCTGGGCAGGAGGGCCGCTGCCTTATCAGACTCCGGCTACAATAATTAACCATGCGGGGAAATGAAAACAAATATTGGGCAGTGGATGCCTCATCTGTGACCGAAAGCCCCGGACTCAACGGAAGCCTGTTGGTTCTGCTATTTCCTTATCACTCTGCCTTCACGCTCAGGTGTTCCTGACATCTCCGCCATCAGAGCTCCCGTCGCACCCACCTGTTCCTTCCGAGTAGCACCCGCCCCTCCCCCTGCGTCATTAGCCTTCGAGTTTTGATTCACTGTCCCCCCCTTCAACTTTCTTTATCCCCCCGTCTCCTCTCTAGTCCAAGGCTTTGATGGCCCCCCAGTTCTTTCACTTCGATCTGTCACAGAAGACCACCGAAAGGGAAAATGCTTTCATTTATCACGGGCTTGGTGGAGGATTAAAAAAGATAAAGTATATAAAGGACCTGGCTTGGTGTCTGACCCAAGGTGGGTGCTTGGTGGGTGGCTGTTAGCATCCCATGTTGAATAGCAATGCCTAGTACTTGCAGGCGTGTCGATTCTCGGGAGCACAGATGATCTCTAGGTCAAACGTCAGTACCCAAAATGCAACGATCATCCTTCCACACCAGACTGGTTCGTTATCAACTCATCCACCCATCCGTTTAGCAGCGAGGGGCTGCTGTACCATGCTAAGTATTAATAATTCGGACGCTTCTGTGGGCATCGGAGGTATCGACATTTTTAAAGGAATAAGAAAACATAGACTTATCGAAACCATGTAACTGAACATCTGTTGAGCTCCAAGCGCTGTTCTAGACGGTGGGGGTTAAACAGGGAACAAGAGTGACATGGTTCCTGTCCTCGGGGAGCTTACTAAAGTTTGGAGGGGGAGCCAGGCACATAAGGCAGGGAGCTTGCAGGAAAGACGCATCGGTCCAGGCAAAAGGTACAGCACCAGGAACCTCCTGAAGGGGGAACAGCTTGAGTTCCCTGGAAGGAAAAACGGGGGTGACCCAGACGTTAAGGGGAGATCAGGCACCCAGATCCCAGCACAAGGGAATAGTGTATGCAGATGGTCCTTGGAGTGTTTTTAATGTGCTGCTATCCCAGCAGCTTGTTCTTAAACGTAATTGGAAAGGCTTGCTGGGTTCCCAAGTTTTGTTTTGTTTTTTTTCATAAACCCACAATGTCTACGCCACGGAGGTCTTGAGCCTTGGCTGCTGTGGAATATGGGTTCAATGATGCTTTCTGTGCTTCAGTTTCTGCACCTGAAAAATAGAGACAATAAGGACGACTCCACAGGGGTGTTCACAGGATAAAATGAAACAACATACTCAGAACTTCGGGAGCCCCATAAAAGCTAGACATCGTCACGCGTGTTTGTCCTTGCCTGCTTTCCCCCTACCGCCTGCTCCCCACCCACAGGCAAAAGATGGTGGTCTGGATGCTACATCATCACCAGCACTTAAAAACGTCTTTGTATCATCTACAGCACCCAGTGGTTTATTAATGAATATCTTTAGGAGAAGCTGATGCCTGCCTTTTAGCTGCTTTGACAGTTGTGTAGACCCTGTTAGTTGCTTGCTTAATATCCATTCCTTCATCTGCCTTGCTAAGAGAATGCAATTGCATTAGGGGTAGCAACGTGTCAGCCTTGGGGGTTGGATCATGATGATTCTAAACAATCTGGCCACATGGCCCAGTTTTGGTCAATGAGATCTAAGCAGAAGTATTTTTCTTTCTTGACAAATGAAGCCACAGTGGACATTGCCTCTGCCATCCTCTTTCTGCCTTGAATTGGGGAAGCAATGGCTGGAGCTTTGGCAGCCATTGTGTGATCATGAGCAAGTGATCAAAAAAAATCTCAGAGACCGTGGTCCTGACATGACTGAGCCCCTCAACCAATACCAGAGTTTCTTTTTGGTAAAAAGATGGACCTTTATGTGTTTAGTCACTATAATGGTTTGGGTTATGGACAACAAGCCAGACGTAATCCTGACTCGTTGAGTAGGGTTGATCACAGACAGTTCAGAGACAAGAGCACCAAACCAAAGCACCAATTCATGGGTGTCCAGGGTCTAGAGTTAGGTTACCAAGCAGGCTCAGCGACTTAGAACTCAAGTCCTGGCAGTGAGGCAAGGACTGGAACACAGGGGGAGTTGAGCCCCTTTGCTAAGCCAGAAACACAGTAGCAGATGAGTTTGGAGGGAGAGGAAGTGCACCCATCCTACCTGGTAGTCTGGGGCATGCTGGGGACAGAGGAATGGGTCTCCGGCAGGGACAAGGAGAGCTCAAACTCCCTGACACCTAGTTGGATCTGAGGTTTTCATTCCATTGCCTGCCCTGCCCTGCTGCTTCCTCGACAGGTTGCGACATCACGTTTCTCTGATTATTTCTCATGAGGTCTTATTTTTACAACCTTCTCCCTCTGTCCACTTGTTGCTCAGAACACGGGAGAAAGCCGATAGAGCAGCAGGCTTCAGACTCCTGGGGACTGTAGCCCCTTCTCTGCCCACCCGCTCCGTGCGCAAACATTTGCTGAGCAGGCGACTGAATGCATGGATGGGCATATCCTGCAGATTCCAACCTCTCACTATCTGTGCTAATCCATAATAATTTCTATTTGACTTTGGAATGCATTATGTAATTTGAATTCTGCAAATTTACCTTCCTAATTATGTTCTTCTTTGACTAACACAGAACCTAATTTGCACAGATTGAGTGATGGCGGTGGGAGCTTTGCTAGGTGTTGGGATCAGTAGGTGGGGGTAATCCATACATTGGCAGTCAAGAGTTGTCTATACTGGGAAGGTCAGATATCAACTGGACTGATATTTGAAGCACGGGTCGTGTGTGTGTGTGTGTGTGTGTGTGTGTGTGTGTGTGTGTGCGTGTGTGTGGCTGGAGCCTTGCTTCTGCCTTAGGCAATCCATGGAAACTGGATCTAATGAAAACCCTGCCTTCCAGCTCAGTCTTGGTCTACACTTTCTGGCCTGTCCTGCCACTATTCTCAGAGCTATTAAATATGGGATAGGCCGTGGCTTCAAAGACCCAGCAGTGAGACAGAGTCATACCTGGCCCTGCTCAGATTTCAGGACCTCAGTGCCGGGGACTAGGTTCCCAGGTGAGTATTCCAGATATGAGGATACTGCAGTCTCCCTCTCTCTGCTTGCCCAATGCATAAAAGAATGAACGATTGAATAAACGGATGGATGGGTGGATGAACTCTTGATACAATACGTTCCCAGTCTCAAATGTCGGTTTTCCGGGGGATGATTTCTGCTTGATGACTCTGCACCATCCACCCACGTGGATCTCCATGGATTGACGCTTCTGTTTGGGCTGGGTCTGGGATTCACCTGGACTTCGATTAATGGGCTCTCCTTTGCCCTGGAAAGGATTCTAAGCTCCTAGGTTGGAGATTTTGGGCCCTATGTGCCTGGGCCGGGATGGCTGGTTCTTGGTCCTATTCCACTGTTTAGCCATTGATGGCGTCTGGCCTGGCCACGTGCCTTTAAGCTGTCAGGTCTCATCCCAGCCACATGGCCAACATTCAGCATAAATGAATCACTGACACTGTCATCTCATTCACAGCCTTTGTCTTGAACCATTTGCCTTGACCCAGCTAGCTTGGCTTTTGTTCCTAATATCCTCTGGTTATATTGGCTTCAATTCCTTTTTTATTTTTTTTTGAGACAGGGTCTCACTCTGTTGCCCAGGCTGGAGTGCAATGGCATGATCATAGCTCACTGTAACCTTGAACTCCTGGGCTCAAGGGATCCTCCTGCCTCAGCCTCCCAAGTAGCTGGGACTA
>NW_012154285.1:9804319-9817855 GCF_000956105.1 Propithecus coquereli
GAACAGTCAGAAATGGAATAGGGAAGATAAACATGGTGCCAAATACAAAATGGGTTCAAATAGAAGGCCCAGGGAATTCTTGCCCCCGAGTTCCCCAGCCTGGAAACCAGACCCGCTTCCTCTTCTGGGAGTGGGGAGAAGGCACCGATGGCCCCAGAGGCTCCCCCCGACTTTACCAACCACGAGTGCCACAGGAGCTGAGCCGACAGCCGGAGAGCCCCGCCAGGCACTCTCTGTGGCCACCTCAGCGTCGGGCACAGAGGAAGACTTCAGCAAGCCTCGGTCCCAAGGAAGCATTGCTCCAAAGTCAGCGTGGTGCCTCTGCCCAAAAGGAAACTTGGAGGGATGGCTGAAAACACCAGGAATGCAAATTCTGGCCCCAGATAATGTGGAAAGGACTTTCAAAGAACTCCCCGATTCTAAGAAAAAATTAGAAGGAAGCTTTTGTCTCCATGAGATAAGGTGACACATGGAGACACAGATAGTAAAGAAGTCCCGACAAGTGTCAGAGCAAAGAGCAAAACACACTAAATAAATGGAGGTTTGGCCAAGCGCGGTGGCTCACGCCTGTAATCCTAGCACTCTGGGAGGCTGAGGCGGGAGGATCACTTGAGCTCAGGAGTTCGAGACCAGCCTGAGCAAGAGCAAGACCCTGTCTCTACTAAAAATAGAGAAAAAATTAGCTGGGCAACTAAAAATAGAAAAAAAAATTAGGCATGGTGGTACACACCTGTTGTAGTCCCAGCTACCCGGGAGGCTGAGGCAGGAGGATCGCTTGAGCCCAGGAGTTAGAGGTTGCAGTGAGTTAGGCTGACGCCACGGCACTCTAGCCTGGGTGACAGAGCAAGACTCTGTCTCAAAAAAAAAAAAAAAAAAGAAAAGGAAAAAGAAGAGAGAGAAAAAAATAAATGGAGGTGTGTTTCCCTCTCCCCACACACACCTGTTCTTGCCTGACACTCAGGGTGTGGTGCCCAGAAAAATGAACTTGCTAATTTGAACTGTGTGAGAAGAGAAAGTCTAAAAGAGTAAGTGGTTCAAATGATAGAATTTATTTGCTCAAAGTTATTACATATACTAAAAAAAACCCTTTTTTTTTAAAGAATGTATTTGGAAAGAAATTATTTAATTACCTGGAAAAAAGTATAATAGCAAAGGAAGTAATGTCAGGAAGTGGGGGAGGGGTCTACTTAGGCTTATTGGATAATAGGACAGAATTGTCTCACGAAAATAATGCCTAAAGTCCTGAAGAAAGTGCTTGCTCTTCCTCTTCCAGCCTCGATGGGCTTCCCCTGTTTCATATGCTCTGTTTTCTAGAGATGATGTTTCCTCTTCTTTTCCCCTCAGAATACAAGGTGGACTGGTCACAAGGGAAGAAACTGGCTTATCAATTAATGTCCCAAAGCGTGTTCCCTGGGATACTTGCTATAGTCCTCATTTCTTTGTCAAAAGCTTTTGTGTCAGTCTTGGTACTTCTAGAAGCAGAGGCTGCCATGGGATTTAAAGCACAGGGGTTTTATTAGGGGAAATGTCTATGCGAGCAGCAGGGAGGGAACGAGGGAAGTTCCGGGGGCCGTCTAACCCCAAGTGCGTGGGAGAGATAAGGAAGGTGGGGCGGCAGTGTCCTCTGCTCCCAGGCAGTCTAGGGAGGGTTCGGTAAGGCCCTTGGACAATCCTCAAGCTAGAGTCTCTGTTGAGCTCAGTCCTGGCTGGGGGCAGCAGACCTGGGCTCTCAGAGCCAATATCTGGGGCATTTGGTCCATTACATGCTGTATTCATCAGGGTTCTCGAGAAGTAGAGCCAACAAGATATATGTAGATACAGAGAAAGAGATTTATTGTGGGGGACTGGCTGGCTCACACAATTATGAAGACTGAAAAGTCCCACAATGTGCTTTCTGCAAGCCGAAGGCCCAGGAGAGCCAGTGGTGGAGTCCAAGTCCAAGCCCCAAGGCCTGAGAACCAGAGCAGCCAAGGGTGTAAGTCCCAGTCTGAGTTTGAAGGTCCCCAAACCAGGAGTGCCGATAGCTGAGAGCAAGAGAAAATGGTGTCCTAGCTCAAGCGGAGAGCTCAATCAAATGCACCCTTCCTCCACCTCTTTCTTCTATTTGCGCCCTCCATGGATTGGATGATGCCTGCCCACCCACACTGGGGAAGGTCATCTTTACTCAGTCTACTGATTCAAATGCTAATCTCTTCCAGAAACACCCTAATAGACACATCCAGAAAGAATGTTTTACCAGCTGTCTGGGCATTCCCCAACCCAGTCCAGTAAGACACAAAAAATTAACCATCACAGAAGGGGGTCTGCAAGGCATATTGTCATGGTCACTTAATACCTCTTCATAGTGATGGCAGCTCCCGTTTCCAGTTAAAATCAGTGTATGTTCTGGACTGGGGCAGCTTTTGGCAATCGAAGAGATAAAGTTTGCATGCGAAAACGTTTCATTTGCTGACATATTTCAATGGTTTGTGAAAACCAGGGAGAATAAATATTTAAAATTTAAAGTAACTTGAAACATCGAGGCAGAGTTTCTCAGCGGTAGTCTCCTTTTGGCAGAAATATTTGGGGCACCTATTATGATTTCTTTACTTCTGTCCAGATCTATTTAATCAAATGTTGGGGACAAGAACCAAAGCTCTAATAGATACAGATGCCATCTTTATAGTTAGCACCAAAGTAAAGGGAAGCTTGTTGGAGGTGATTTACACCAAACCCGAATTAAATGATACCTGAGTAAATGAAATTTGACCATATTTTAATATCACAATCTCCGTACATTTTTCTTGTCCCTACATCTACCCGTTCGCTTCAAATTCCTTCTATTTTCCCAGCCCTCCTATCAGACAGCTAAAAAAAAAAAAGGGTTATGGTATTCCTAGAAAACTGTGCATCAGAGAAAGCAGTAAGGTTCCTCAATTGTTTCTCCCCTGTTAATTTGAGGATCTTAAATTATGCATGTTGTTTTGCACACATTTGCATGTTCAATTCACATGCCTGAGCTATCAGTCTACAAGATAAAACCAAGCATAATAATTCAAGTAACCTGTGTCTGGTTTCTCTTCATCCAAATTTCAGGGCTAACCGAGTTTGAGTTAAAGAATAGGTAATTAAATCGCTCAGGACGTGCAGGGGAATGTTGGTGAGGTGGATAGGAAAGATGGAGTTACTGAGCCATCTTTTCCGGATTGCCCACACTTTCCCCTTCCATGCCCGGCTGGATTTCGTAACCTCCACGAGGCCACTTTCCCAGAAGGGACTGACTGCTCCAATTATCCTCCTTAAATCTGGCTGGGCAGGAAGGCCAGAAGTGGAGTTTGTCCTCTGCCTGGTGTGGGTATAACCTTGAACATAAAGAAACCACCACAATACAAATGGCCCTGAAATTTGAACCAATGCAACCGCAATATGCAGATTAGGGAGTCAGAACCACCTGTCCATTGGCTGACTGCCGGCCAGACGTCACAATGGCCCAGCCTAAACCTGGCCAGAAGTGCTGTGGGCAAGTTTCTGGACAAGTTGAAAAGCTTGTGTGTGTGTGTGTGTGTGTGTGTGTGTGTGTGTGTGGCCTTTTTTTTTTTAATCGGCTGGTGCTTGTTTCCTGCATTTCCTGTGTTACCGGGGCGAAAAAAGAAAAAAGGGGCTCATGTACAACGAGAACCAGAGAACTCAGGGCCAAAGAGCATTTTGTTGTATGTGGCAAGCTTTGTCCCTTTCTTAGGGTTGACTGGTGTTTGAAGCAAAAGCGACATGGGGGAAAGCTGCGAATCTAAATGAGCAATGGGGACCTCACGAACCTCTTCAGCAAAGTGGTTTCCGGGAAGCCCTAGGCTGACCCGAACTCTGTGACTCAGCTGGTGAAAGTCTTTGACTGTGATCTTAGCCCCAAACTTAAAGCTATGCAGGCATGGGAGGTGGGGCCCCTCCAACCTTCCCCTCCTTCACTTTGGCAGGTTTGAGGCAAAGACCTTTCCCTTCCTCACTTCGCCAGGTTCGGTCAAGTCCCCTGACTTGCCAGCCTCGGATAACCGCCCCTCCATGTGAAGTTCTCAATTTCAATACCTCTGAAGAGCTGAAGTCTATTAGAGCTGAGATAGAAAGCTCGAGTAGAGATAACAAAATAGATAGCATCAAGTTTAACACACCCTGAAAGCTTGTTTTTCCCCACACAATTGCTCTTGAAATGTCTGGCAGCTCCTGTGGACACTGCCTATTTGGTCTCCTAAGGCCACTGGGAATTTTTCCAACATCTCTCACCACAGGGAGTCTCTTCTCCCCAAATTGGCACTGGCAGAGATGTAAGACACAGCAGAAACATTTCATGGGGGTTGGGTAGGTGGGGAGAACTCTATATTGTCTGGTTTGCCCAAAATTCATTTTAACTCCTGGAAATAGCATCCCATTTTTCCTCTGGGGAAACCATCCCATCCTCATTTTCAGTCGTGTTTCAGATGGAGGGGGATCCCCCATCCCCAGCTCTACTGGTGGGGGCATGTGTCCGCAGGCCTGGCCGATCTGTGTATTTCCATTCTCCTGCCTACGCAGTGACTGAATCAGGACTGGACATGTCTCACAAGGTAGTCCAATGACCGTCCTGGGACTTTGATGAGAGCTCTTTAGAAACAGATGCTTTCTTTTCCCACTGGGATTGCTGAACTGGTAAGATGCAGCCATGGAGCTGATGGTGATCTCTTTGCTCCTACAGAGAAAGAGGCTACTGAACAATGAAGTTGATACAAAGAAAAGATGAGCTTAAAAGAGAGAGGCAGAGTTTTGATGTCATTTGAGCCCCTGGATCCAGCTGTACCTGAAACCATTCCCTCCCTGCCTGCAAATTTAGCTATTGGAGCCAATAGATTTCCATTTTGATATAAGTTGGATTGAGTTGAGTTTCTGTCAAGTCAGTAAGAGTCCTCACTTGTACATCCAACCTCAGGCCAAGCCTTACCCTCAAGGATGGGTACAAGGCTACAATAGATTCTTCCCCGTGTGGTTTCTTACTGGTTTCTTCTGCTTCTGTGATAGTTGGTCGGGGAAGGGAAGGCTTGGTGTGCTGGCATGTGGGGGACAAGAAGTGTAATTGAGTCACTCTGGAGTAGTACGGCACAGGGACCAAATGAAAGAGGCTGGGGGCAAATAGACCCGGGCAACTAATGTCCCCGCTCTGAGCCTCGGTTCTCTCATCTGTAACACGGGGAGAATGACAGTCGCTCCCTCTTGGGGTTGTGTGGAGGTTTTATGCAGTGTCTGGTGCATAATGAATGCTCAAGAAACAGCAGCCATTAGCTAGTCTTAGACTCCCCACTGCGGAAGAGATGGGGTCTTCTCCAGGCCTCCTCTGTAATACCGGACAGTGGAGGGGAAGGTTCTGAAAGCCTTCACTGGAGGCTTGTAACCAGCCTCTCTTGTCACTGCCAGCCACAAGCACCTGCCGAGAGAGCGGCACGCACCTGCCATCCATCACTCCGAGAAGAGGCTGCCATCCAGCCAGAGCAGGCGGCCTCTGTTCTAGGCCAGATGCTGATTGCCACTGTGTGCAGCGTCTGTGCGCTCGCCCGCCTGTTCCGAAACCCAGCTGGGCTCCAGTCTCCGCCTGTCCCACCTCCTACCCCCAGCTTCCTTCCCGGACCAAACGTTGATCCGACGCCTTCCGTGTCCCAGGGACTGTGCCAGGAACCACAGAGATGCAAGGAAAGAGACCTGCATTAGTGAGTTTCATATTATGCCCCACTGTGTGCCCAGCGTGGGCATTGCACGTGCTTACCTCTCAGCCTCACAAACCCCCAGAGTCGTGTTAAACACAGCCGTTTACAGAGGAGTGAGCGGAGAGCAGTGCCTGGCAAAGGTGGTGTAGACAAAATGCAAACCCTAGTGTGCTTCCTCAAAGCCCATATTCTGTCCTCTATTCTAACACAGTAGGGATTATATTGTGAAATGATGCTACATTAAAAAATGTAGTGCATAACTGCACTCTTAGGTCTTTATCCCGGAGAAATAAAAGCCTATGTTCATACTAAAACCTGTACATGAATGTTTAACCAGCTTTATTCAAAAGCACCCCAAACTGGAGACAACCTAAATATCCTTCAAGTGGCAGATGGATTAAAAAAACCTGCGGTACATCCATACCGTGGAATAGTATGCAGCAATAAAAAAGGAATGTACAATTGATACATGCAACAACTTGGATGCATGTCAAGGGTGTGCTGAGTGAGAAAAAAAGCCAATCTTAAAAGGTCACGTACTGTGTGATTCCATTTCTATAACGTTTTCAAAATAACAAAATGGAGAATAGATCAGTGGTTGCCAGGGGCTGTGGGGAGGGGAGTTGTAATCACACAAGGGTAACAAGAGGGAGCCTTGTGCTAATGGAACAGTGCTCTTTTGCGATTGTGGCTTGTGGTGGTGGTTACACAAATCTAGACATGTGCTAAAACTGCATAGAATTACACGTAAAACACACAAATGAGTACAAGTAAAACTAATGAAGTCAGAATAAGTTCTGTGGGTTGGACTGATGTCAATTTCCTGGTTTTTACATCATACTTAGCTTTGTAAGATGCTACCATTTGGGGAAACTGCCTGAAAGGTACACAAGCCCTCCCTGTACTTTTTTTTTTTTTTTTGAAACTTCTTGGGAATCTATAATCATTTAAAAAAAAACCTTTTTAAACAAAACAAAACATAGTGCCCAGCACATAATAGGTGCTCAATAAATAATAGCTATACATCCTAGTAGGATTCCAGCTCTCATGTAGTCATGGTACATGGAGTAGAGAGGCAGATATCGTAACGATGGACCCAGAAACAGAAGGTAGAAAGGAAAGCTGTGCAATAAAAATTCTGTGGGCCACATATGTAATTAAAAATGTTCTAATAGCCACAGTAAAAAGGTAAAAAGAAACAGGTGGAAATAATTTTATAAGATATTTTATCTAACCCAATATGCCCCAAATGCTATCGTTTTAATGTGTCACCAATACGGAAGAATTATTAATGAGATATTTTGCATTCTTCTTTTTTGAACTGAGTCTTTGAAATCTCTGTGTAAATATAGCACATACCAAATCAGATGCTAAATTTTATTGCAAATACTTGGTCTGTATTTAGATCTCATAAAATTTATGGTTGAAAAAGTAGATTTGCATACCTGTGCCGTTCCAATCAAAGTTTTCCAATAACCAAATGCAGTTATTAGTTTTTTAGCTTAAATTTAAATTAAATAAAAGAAAATCAAATTTTAAATTCAGTTATGTGGTCATGCTTGCCACATTCCAGTGTTCAGTAGCCACATTCGGCTATTGCGTTGCTCAGAAAGGGAGTGTGTTGGGTATAGGGTTCCAGGTAAGACTCTGGGAAGTGGTGGCATTTGAACCAGGCCTCAGAGGATCAGTATGATTTTAACAGGGAGGGAATATATGTCAACTACACAAAACATCATGGGCAAAAAGAGGCAGATTCTGTTGGTTGCCTACCTAATATCTATCCCCCCTTTTCCGTAGCAACTCAACTTTTAGGAGTGGCCATGGACCGAATTTTTAAAAAACTACATTTCCCAGCTTCCTTTGCACATACTATTGCCAACCCATTTTTTAATTAATAGGATGTGGGAAGTAGCTGGGTGGAGCTTTCAGGAAAGGACCTTAAAAAATGGGGTGGACTCAGCTAAGACATCCTTTTGCTCTCCTCTCTTCTTTTTTCATACCTGGAATGAAGACATGATGGCTGGAGTTGCAGCAGTGATTTTGTGACTTTGATAATGGAAAACATGCTCCGGGGATCACAGAGCAGAAGGACAGAATGAACATGGGCTATTGATGATTTGGGGGACATGCCATGCCAGCCCTGGACTTCTTTTTAAGTGAGAAGAAAAGGAAGCTCTACCTTTGTGTTAAACCACTGTTATTTCAGGTCTCTGTTATTGGCAGCCACGCACAATTCCTAACTGATATAAGGGGTGGAAGTCTCAAGAGAAAAGCGAATAGTTTGTTGTGACTGGTATATTTGATAAACCATCCCGGGAAAATTATTATTTATTTATCGAATACTGCTTGCAGGGCTTATAAAGTATAACTTATGTAATCATCACTGCAATAACATTTGGTAGATGAAGAACTGAGACAGAAAAGTTAAGCAACTTGATCATGGTTGCAAAACTAACAGGTAGGGGACCTGAGCTTCAAGTGCAAACAGTTTGACCAAAGGGCTGCTGTCTTGAAAGGAAGTCAAGGAATTTCAGCTGAATGAGGAATTTGGACTGGGTTTAGACACATGGACCTTGGCCTGGATGTTCAGATCTCGCTTGCGTGGTGTTCTCAGGCCCCTGTGGGTCTCTGAACAGCAACTTCAGCTCATCTACTTGGATTCGCCATGCCAGCGTCACTGCACCCAGACTCTGGGCCACCTCTTCCTGGTGCGCTAACTGGCCTTGTGGAGGCGACCTCTTGGCTACACACCATATTCTCCACACCCCGTAACTGCTGCCAGCTCTCTGACTTACTCCCAAGTTGTTTGATACAGCAGGAAACTCCTTCATTTTGGCTCCAAATGCAGAGGCTTCCTGGAGGCTGGGGGAGCCGGCGCTGTGGAGGGGTAGGGGTGGGACAGCATAAAGGGTTGGAGTCGGTCTCTCCCGGGCCATTGTTCAGCTGGTGGGCATTGGTATGCCAGGGAGGGCGGTCACAGCTGGTGTCTATTCTGATTGGCCAGTGGCCATGCTGAGCCGGTTATTAAAGATTTTTAATATCACCCCAGCCTGGGTTATAAACTCTGTGTCTCAGCAGTTATGTGATTATGGCAAGCCAGTTCACCTCTGAGTTCTAATGTGCTGCATCTATAAAATGGGAATATAATACTTACCTCTAGGGGTTATTGAGAGGGCAAAATCAGACCATGTCTGTAAAGCAGGAACTGGTTTCATGGACGACAGTTTTTCCATGGACGGGGTGGCAGGGAGAGGGGGTAGGCAGAGCTCAGGCAGTGACGCGAGCGGTGGGGAGCGGCTCTAAATACAGATGAAGCTTCGCTGGCTCACCCACTGCAGCTGAGCAACTTGGACTCGGGATCCAGATGCAGGAAGAAGGGCAGGGGGAGTGAGGCTGGGGCCTGAGGATAGGGATGGTCCTCTCTTAAAGGAGGCCAGTCCCAGCAGCCTGGGTGTCTCCTGACAAATGTGTGAAGGGAAAGGAGATAGACATGAACATCTTTTAGGTTCCTACTAGGGGCCAAACTCTGTCTATATATTATCTAACTTACTTTTTATAAAACCGTTCAAGGAAGTTATTTTATCAAGGAAGAAATGAAGGCCCAGAGAGGGAGGTGATTTGCACAAGGGTCACACAGCCGAGGCAGAATTCAAACCCAGGCCTGACTGTTATCTTATCAAACCCATGTCTCACGGGGTTATCTTTTCAGCTCCTTGCAAAATGCCAACCGTTGGCCCGTCTCAGGGTTTTCTCCTGCATGTGCCGCTGCTCTGCCTGAAATCCCTGCAGCCCCCAGCTGCTCCCCAGGCTGGCTCTTTCTTGTCCTGGAGGTCTTAGTTTAAACATCACCCTTCTGTGACCACCCTGCCCCCAGCCCCTGCCACACCCTCCAGCGTTATTCCGTCTCCTGGAGGAGCAGTTCCCTGCGTCACAAGTCATAATCACTTATTAACTTTTTTGTTTGCTTCCTTTATCTAGACAAGGGCTTTACTTTCAAGGAGCTCACATTTAAACGGAGCAGCAAGGCACTGAGCCCAGAGACAAATAGTTATCTAGGATGGCGATAAGTGCTGAGAAGAAAATAAAACAAGGCGAACGGGAGAGAAAGTGACAGAGAGAGGAAGGAAAGTTGAGACGGGATGGTCAGGAAGCCTTCTCCGAGGAGATGATGTTTTTGATGAGATCTGAGAGTTGAGAAGGAGAAAGTCATATGAAAATGCAGGAAAACGTGCTCTAGGCAATGGGAACAGCATGTACAAAGGCCCTGGGGTACAAGTGAGTTTAATGTGTTCAAGAGACACACAGAAAGCTAAGTGGCTGGAGCTTGGTGGCCCAGGGGAAGGAGGAGGAGAGGAGACAGAGCCAGGGGCCAGATCACATAAGGCCTTAAAGGCTGAGATAGGAGTTGGTTCATTGCTTATGGTTTGTCTCTTAATTAAACTGTGAGCTCCATGAGGGCAGGCACCCTGTCTGTCTTGGTCATCACTGTATCCCTAGACTCTAGCCCAGTGCTTAGCATATGGCAGGGGCTCGGTAAATATCAGCTGAATCAATAAACAAATGTGTCACCGTACTGCTTCCTACACTCTTGATAGCTCAATCCTCAAAGCTTTATGATATCAAATGGCGGCGTTTCAGGGCCATGCGTGTCTCTGCTCCCATGCATGTGTATACGTCCAGGTCCTGGAGCCCCCTCGGATCCGCGCGAGAAGGCTGCCCTGACCCACCAGCTGTTAGGAAACTCGTCCCATCAATAATTCCTATGACTTGCTCTACCGACGCCCCAGGGAGTGGGAAGTTAATTAGCTTTGCTAGAAAGGGCCTGTGAAATGTTTGGAACTCTGTGGCCTGGGAACCTCTGAAACGCAAGGTGCAATCCTGCATTCCAGCCCCAGCCCGGGCTCACGCCGCCAGACCTTACACCTGTTCCCTGCGTCGGGCGGTATTTACAAACAGTGGACACTCACGGGTCAGTGGGAGGACAGGAACGGGGACGCCCGCCGCGCTGCAGTCTGAGTTGTCACAGAGTTAATTTAACGACGGAACAATCGCCAGACGTTCTCCCTTCTCTGGGGAGCGCAAATGGCTTTATAAACACCAGGCCTACGGCTAGCGAGGGAGGCCGAGGTAAACGGTTTACCTTGGGTGGGGAGTGAGTGTTCAGTCCATTAAAGGGAGTCGGAGAGCAGAAGTTAATGGTCCCTCCAGGCCTGGAAGTTAATTCGGCCTTGAAAATAGTTCTCCAAATCCATTTGCAGACCACTTCGGGGCACACCGCTCTCCTCCCCCGCAACCCGCACCCTGGCACATGTCTACCCGCCTTTTTCTTAGTCCCAGTTACTCCAAGCCTCTGGTGCAGGAAGTCACTGCCCTAGGACGGGGTTTCTCAAAGTGGGGCACACACGCCTCCGCATGCAGCACAGGGCAGGAAATAGGGTGAGGCAAGTGAGGGAATTGTCCCAAGGCCAAAATTTTAAGGGGGTGCCAAACAACTCAGGAATTAAGATTAAATATTCAATGCAATAGTTAAAGAAATTAAGATCAGGCTGGGCAAAGTGGCTCAGCCCTGTAATCCCAGCACTTTGGGAGGCTGAGGCAGGAGGATCTCTTGAGGCCAGGAGTTTAAGACCAGCCTGGGCAATATGGCAAGACCTCATCTCTACAAAAAATAAAAACAATTGGCCAGGCATGATGGTGTACACCTGTAATCCTGTAGTCCAGCTACTTAGGAGGCTGAGGATGGCTTGAGCCCAGGAGTTCGAGGCTGCAGTGAGCTATGATTGGGCCACTGCACTTCAGCCTGGGCAACAGAGAGAGACCTTGTCTCTAAAAAAAAAAAAAATTTAAGATTCATGAAAAACATCCATCATGATCAAAATAGCAAAATTTATAATATAGACAGGATCTTCTCCTCAACTTTGACCTTCACTCACATGACATTGACCTTTATTCTCAAAACCCTAACCCTCACTCACCTCACTGATGCCAGATGATTTCAGGTGGTCCACATGTGAACATTTTTTTTATTTTAATAGTTAGGTTTTTTTTTTTTTTTTAATTATAGGTAAGTGATTCCAGCTTTCCATTCGTGGTAGGATTAGAACTTTTTCTTCTTTTAAAAAAACATTAATTTCAATAAAAAAGAACCAAGTTCATTTAAAGAAAAACACTGAGTCATTAATAGCACAGGTGGTCTACGGACGTGGCCAAGACGCTGGTGGAGGGGTGCTCGAGCAAAGCCTGGGCCAGGTTACCCTGTCTTCTGTTTCTCGCTGTGAGACAGCGGGTTCTGACTTAGAGCAGGCACTCACCACGACTCATGAAAAGGGCGCAAGACTTATCAGAAGCGTGACCTGGACTGTCACTGAGTCTCTCTTCCCCTCTAAAATGCAGATACCAACACCTGTTGCAGGGGACTGTGAGGTTTAAAGGACGCGATTACAATGCGCTGAGCAGGGTTTAGCCAGGGCCACATCATGACTTTGAGGTCCCAAGATACTTTTGCCTTTGTGGGCCCTTTTCCCCATAAAAACACTAAAAATTACATTTTACGACTTTGTGGTTCTATAGATGAATATAAGCCAGCCTCAACGATATTCACCTTTGCATCCATCCAAGGTACGCATCTTGCTTATTTCCGGAAGTAAGATATTTTTCGGGGCTCCTGCAGGAATCCCTGCCATAGGCAGTGTGCCTGCTGTGCCTAATCGGGGAGGCAGCCCTGCAGCGCCAGGGGCAGGCACTTATGCACATAATCCTTCCATCTTCACGATGCCACAGGCAGGCACCATTCACTCCATTTTATAAATGACAAAAAATGCACCATCAAATTGGTATTAACTGATCAACACATAAGTGCACATATAAGAATAACATCTATTGGATGTTGGGCAGAGGGGAGGGGGGAGGGGCTAAGTGGCTGGAGCTTGGTGGCCCAGGGGAGCAGTTATTAGTTTTTTAGCTTAAATTTAAATTAAATAAAAGAAAATCAAATTTTAAATTCAGTTATGTGGTCATGCTTGCCACATTCCAGTGTTCAGTAGCCACATTCGGCTATTGCGTTGCTCAGAAAGAAGTGTGCTGGGTATGGCATTCCAGGTAAGACTCTGGGAAGTGGAGGCATCTGAACCAGGCCTCAGAGGATCAGTATGATTTTAACAGGGAGGGAATATATGTCAACTACACAAAACATCATGGGCAAAAAGAGGCAGATTCTGTTGGTTGCCTACCTAATATCTATCCCCCCTTTTCCGTAGCAACTCAACTTTTAGGAGTGGCCATGGACCGAATTTTTTAAAAACTACATTTCCCAGCTTCCTTTGCAGATACTATTGCCAACCCATTTTTTTATTAATAGGATGTGGGAAGTAGCTGGGTGGAGCTTCCAGGAAAGGACCTTAAAAAATGGGGTGGACTCAGCTAAGACATCCTTTTGCTCTCCTCTCTTCTTTTTTCATACCTGGAATAAAGACATGATGGCTGGAGTTGCAGCAGTGATTTTGTGACTTTGATAATGGAAAACATGCTCCGGGGATCACAGAGCAGAAGGACAGAATGAACATCGGCTATTGATGATTTGGGGGACATGCCATGCCAGCCCTGGACTTCTTTTTAAGTGAGAAGAAAAGGAAGCTCTACCTTTGTGTTAAACCACTGTTATTTCAGGTCTCTGTTATTGGCAGCCACGCACAATTCCTAACTGATATAAGGGGTGGAAGTCTCAAGAGAAAAGCGAATAGTTTGTTGTGACTGGTATATTTGATAAACCATCCCGGGAAAATTATTATTTATTTATCGAATACTGCTTGCAGGGCTTATAAAGTATAACTTATGT
>NW_012154285.1:9829156-9870158 GCF_000956105.1 Propithecus coquereli
GGGGGGGCAAGGGCAACATACGTAACCTAAACATCTGTACCCCCATAATATGCTGAAATAAAAAAAAAAAAAATGAAGGCCCAGAGAGGTTCAGCCACTTGCTCAAGGTCGCACATCCAGAGAGTAGCGAGGCAGCTATTTGAACCCAGATCTCATTCTGGAGTCTCCTCCCGCCTCCCCACGGCCCAGGAAGTGAGATAATTTGAACAGCTGCCAAACCCTGAGTGATTATGTCCTTTGGAAGTCGCAATTACACTCAGGGCTGCTTCCTGCCAGGGCCGTGAGATGCAAGCAATGATCAGACGTGTCCTGGCCTCATGGTCACCTGCTGGTTGGGGTGGGGGCTGCACGACAGCCCTCAGGCTGGTTGTCGAAGAGTCTTTGGGTGTTTAAGCTGCCATCCCCCGGTGGCAAGATGTCCTCAGAGCCTCTGAGACACTGGAGCACCGTCCTCCGAGTCTCAGACTCCAACAGAGCAGGTTGCTATTTGCTTCACGCCTGTGTGTTCGTGAAAAGGACAAAGAAAAAAAAGAGAGATAAAAACTTTGGACGCAGACCAAAGCCGCTCAGGTTTTTTAGCTCTGTGTCCCCTTGCAGGCTCCTCCACGAGGCAGGCCTGACAAGCGTCACCTGAACAAGGGGTCAAAGCCATTCCGTTCCACGCATGCGACACTGCAATTTTAAACAATTGTGGCTTGAGACAAAGATCCTCTCGGGGAAGGAAAATCCAACAGAGTTTGCAGTTTCGAGCTTCGGCGCTTCTTGAATTATACATGGGCAAAACCCCCGTGAAGGCTGCTTTTTAAGCCGCGAGGGGAAGGCGTATAATTTTGGTCTCTGGCAGTCTGCTGAAACACTTGCTGAGGACGAGGCCCCTTCCCAGCCGAGTGGCGTTTGCCTTAGAACCAAACAGGGGGACGTTTGACACCTCAGATAGCTTCAATCTGCCAGCAGAGAGGATGCTGAGGGGACCGACTCTGCCTCTCTTTGCCGGTCTGGTCTTCTTAGGGCTGGAAGGACAGACAAACTGGGCTCCTGTCCCTCGGAGGCCCTCATTGTGTGGTGGCAGCTGTGACACAGGCTACAGTGACCTTCTCCCCCTTCCTGGCTGGGAAGAGGGAAAGTGCTGTACGCCTCTTGAAAGGGAGGCGGGGCACTGGGAGAAGCGGGTGGGGCTGGGGTGGGCAAGACACAGCAGGGGCCAGCCAGGGTGCGGGCAGCTGGCTGCCCTCTCCTCCAACTTTGAAAGATGGCAGCCCGGGGTCCAGACTGCCCCGGGCCCAGGGGGGACCCTGCCACTTCCGGCTTCTATAATGGAGCAACCGGTCTCCGGGGCTCAGTAGCTGCAAAATGCTACCAAATGGAAGGGCATGCCACTTCCTGCTCCTTGGCACTCTCTTCTCTCCCCGAGGTTTGCCCAAGGACAGTGGGCAGGGGTATTCCGAGCGCCTGAGTTGGTTAACGTCGTTCGGCTTGGTGGTGGCGTGGGCCCTGCCGACAGTCACGGGGTGGAACGGCGCTTTGTGACTTCTGAGCTACGTGATTCTGAGAAAGCAACTGCGCTTCTCAGACCCTCAATTTCCCCATCTGTAGAATGGGCCGATCGCCCTACTCAAGTATCACAGGGTTGTCGCGAAGATGAAATGCAAGCCGGGTGCCTTTAGCCAGCAACTGGGCAGATTTTAAGCCTCAAAAAATGCGAGCTGTCTTGATTATTCGGATCCTGAAAAGAAAGAAAAGACACTTGATATTATACCCCATTCATCCCTCAGAGGGGGTGCGTGTGCGCGTGCGCCCAAGCACGAATGTGGGCGCACTCAAAGCAAAGGTCAGAACAGTGCTCTCCCCGCCAGAAGAGGGAAGCTGAGAAGGGCAAATACTTCATTATTTAGATTCAAAAGCTACTCATTAGGCAAGACTAGAGCACTTAGAAAGAAAAGCTGACCTGCAAGTGTAAAATGTTATTATAAGTAATGACAATGATTATAGGATGAGGGTGTGAGCCCAGAGAGGGAGAGCCTGAGAGGTTAATGTCCATTAACTACGGGGAATTAGGAGATTGGCTTCTGCAGACACCTCTGGCTAAACCTAACGGTCTGTTTATTTACCTCGCAGGGAGCTCTTAGCACATCAAAAAGGTATTTAAGACAAAACCCCCCCAACAATTAGCTTTGGAAAGAAGAGTAAATATGGATGCAATTTATCGCTCCCTTCGAGGCCCCTGCTATAGGAGACGGATGCCTGTCAGTTAAATAAAACAGACCCTAAGCACCACCGCCAGAAAGATCAACCCAGAAGCAATTTGCTAATTTGTTGATCATCGGTGGACAGTTAGTTGCTCAAGGGCTTTGGTGACACACAAACGGTGTGTATCCTTCTGCTAATTCGCAGAACCTAAGTTGAATGTTTCCTTTTGCTTAGCGGTGGAAGAATGACTCAGGAGAGGTTTTGGGGGATGTAGGACTTTCGGTGCTAGCACTGGGATGGTCTTGGACAAGCAGGGATGGTTGCTCACTCTACCCATGCGCCCCGCCCCAGGGCCCCGAGTGCAGAGTGTCAGGCAATCCCAGCCAGGAGTAATGGTGGGTAGAAGTTGTCCAGCGCCTTGCCTTTAAGAAATTCTACCTGCCCCCATATGGCAAAACAGACTGTGAACCCATTAGCAGCAGGAATGTGGTGTCGCCCGAGGCCTGGGCAGAAGCCGCACAAGCTAAGGGAAAAGTCTGGAGAGAGACCTCCGAGAGGTGAACGCGCGGGGGTCCGGAAGCTGATCTTGCACAGATCGCTTTTACCTTCCCAGAGAACTCTTTTTTTTTTTTTAATTTCAGCATATTATGGGGGTACAGATGTTTAGGTTACGTATGTTGCCCTTACCCCCCGCCTCGCCCCCTAAGTCCGAGTTTCAAATATGTCCATCCTTCGGGTGGTGCGCATTGCACTCTTTGTGTATGCAAATACCCGTGCCCTCCTCCCTCCTCCCTCCTCCCTCCTCCCCACTCCCCCCTCCCCCCCTGCCCAACATCCAATAGATGTTATTCTTATATGTGCACTTAATGTGTTGATCAGTTAATACCAATTTGATGGTGAGTACAACTCTTGATGGGAAATGGCAGAGCCCGGTGACACTCGGCAGAGTCTGGCAGCTCTGTCCCCGCCTCCGTCCATATCTGAGCACGTTACACAAACCGGGGCAATAATGCGTACTCTAGACGCGGAATGCACATAATTCTACCATTTCAGCTGGTTCCGCTGCTTCTCAGATTTCCTATATAAATATCTATGCGTGTGCGTTTGTGTGTACATTTCTTGACATATTTACAAAGTCCCAGTTTGCCAACCTTCGGGGCATAATGCAAGAACTATTTTTCATCCTAATCTGCTGTAATGACATGTTTTATTATACTATTTCAGCTGTTTCCATTGCTTTTGCTGTTTCATGTTTTATGTATTTTAACTAATGCTTTAATTTTAGTACGTTGTGCCCTAAGGTGACTTCGCGAGGCTTACTTTGTGACTCGACGGGGATTCACAGCCGTGGCAATTGAAGGTTCTACCCACACACAGTGTGGCGCAGAGGAAAAGAAAGTGGATGGAGGCCAGTGGCTGGGGGCCTGGTATTCATGACCCCCAGATGTAGGGTGACTCCAGGTTTGCCCAGGGCTTTAGCCCAGTTTTAGCCCAGAAAGCCCAGCGTCCTGGACCCCCCTCGGTTCTGGACAAACCAGGGTGGTTGGTCACCCCACCAAGATGGTGGGTTTGGTATTGGGATAGGCTGCTTCTTAGGAGGTAGGGGGTGTCTGCCTCAGTGCACCATAGAAAGGGCCTGGAGTTTAGAGTCCCCTCTTCCTAGTTTCAAACCCCAGCTCTCCCAATACTATCACAGCCATTCGAATCTGATGAAGTCACTTGGACCCTCACTAAGCCTCAGTTTCCTCATCTGGAAAATGGGGCTGGTAAAGTCTCTCTTGCAGAACTACAGTACAGGACACAGGGAGCGATGTGTGTTTTCTGCCTGGCACACGGGGAGTGATGGAGAGATGACGGCACTTCACTCACCAGTGTGGTCCCCAACCCCCAGGCTGCAGGCTGGTAATTGGCTGTGGCCTGTTAGGAACCCGGGGCCGTACAGCAGGAGCTTCACTTGTATTTACAGCCGCCCCCCGTGGCTCGTCATCCCCTCCCTGTCCCTCCAGTCCATGGAAAAATTGTCTTCCATGAAACCGGTCCCTGGTGCCAAAAAGGTTGGGGACTGCTAACACTGGCTGTGGGGTCGTGGCTCCATTATTCTCCTTTTCAGGGTCCCTTTCCCTGTTCCCCAACCTAATAATGAGGGAGTCAGACTGGATGCTTTTGAAGTCCTCAAAGTCCACACTCACGTGGCAAAGTAAAGGGCCAAGGCCACCACCCTCCCAGACTTGGGCACCAAGAAGTCCCCAATAGCCCATTAAGACCCTTTGGCAGTGGGAGCAGAGGGGCACGAGTGGAATAATAAGAATAATAAAGATAAGGCCAGGTGCAGTGGCTCACGCCTACAATCCCAGCACTTTGGGGGGACCACTTGAGGCCAGGAGTTCGAGACCAACCTGAGCAAGAGCAAGACCCCCGTCTCTACAAAAAATAGAAAAATTAGCCAAGTGTGGTGGTGCATGCCTGCAGTCCCAGCTACTCAGGAGGAAGGAGGATCCCTTGAGCCCAGGAGTTTGAGGTTGCAGTGAGCTGTGATGATGCCACTGCACTCTAGCCCGGGGCAACAGAGCAAGACCTTGCCTCAAAAAAGAAAAAAAGAAAGAAAAAAGAATTATAATGACAATAATAATAATATCCCCTTAGACTCCCACGGGTGGCTTATTTGCTGAGTTAATCGTTGCATTTCCCAGTCCCTGACACAAAATGATGGAAAGTTGGCGGAAAGTTCATCGGTCAGAAAAGTCCCAGCTGTCTTGCTCATACCACCTGGATGACCCCGAGACGCCACACACCGCTGTGCTTCACTGTGTCTGGGACACGGGGAGGCAGGCATTGGCATTTCTATTTCCCAGAGCAGAGGTAAGCAAACTCCAGCCCTTGGGCCTGCTGACTGTTTTTGTAAATAAAGTTTTATTGGACACAGCCATGCTCATTCATAATGTCAGTCCATGGCTGCTTTCACGCTGCAGCGACAAAGCTGAATGGTTGCCATGGAGACCATATGACCCACAGAGATATTTACTATCCGGCCCTTGGCAGAAAAAGTGCACCAAGCCCCGTAAATCAAGATGAAATGCTGACATCAGAGGGGCTTAGCAACACGCCCCAGTTATCTCAGCGAGCCAAGGGCAGCCTGGGGCTCAAACCTGGAAACCCCAGACTCCAAGCGGGTGCTCTTCCGAGGCCCCCAATGCCATCCTTGCTTTCTTCCAGGGCCTCCTTCCCTGGGAGTTGCCAGGGCTTTGCATCCTGCCCCAAAGGCAGCTCTGGCCGGGCTCAGACTACTGGGGCTGGAGTGTGGGTGCTTAAGGCCAGAGAAAAGGAAGTGGGCTGGGAAAGTTCTGTTTCTTTGTTTCTGTCTTCTAAGAATGAAATGCATTTGACAAAGAACCTCACTTCACCTATCGATCTCATTTTCCAAGTACTTACAAATAAACCAAGTGGCGCAAAGTGAGTCAACTCTTGCGGACTGGTTCTCCAGTCTCCAGTTCCCCAGGGGCCATCTCCGGCAAGGCTTGCTCAGGGCAGGGCCTGCTCCGGTCCTGGGACCGCCCCTCCTTGCAGGAGACAAAACTCCTTCCCACATCCCACAGCCAGGCCCCTCCGGTGTCCCCTCTCCCTGCCCCCAGCCCGCACCCATCTTCCCTACTTCCAGCCCCGGCTTCCCTCTCCCCTGCATCTCCAGGGCCTGCCTCCTCCCGCCCAGCCCTGGGAGCTTTATTTCAAACCGAGACACAATTACAGATCATGTTGCTTTTCCTTTTCCCTTTTTCTTTTTAATAAAGCTGTTTGTGTCTCCATACCACCCCCCTTCTGCATTCCTCCCATCTTAGTCTTCCCCTCTCCCCCTCCTGTAGGAAATGTCTTGGATTCTCTCACTGGGGTGTAATGGTTAAATTGCTACCAGCTGATTAAACAGCAGCAGTGGAGGCTGTAATCCTCAGCGTTCAGGAACCTGGGAAGGCAGGGACCAGTGCCCTGACCGCTCAGCCCCTGCTGACCTGCCTGCCATGCCCTGCACCCGCCCAGCTTCACTCCTTTCCTTTGCCCCGGGCTGCTTAATAGAAACCACTGGGAAGGGAAGGGAGGGGAGGAGGAGGAGGGAGTAAGGGAAGAGGGGAAGAAGGAGGGGAGAAGGGAGGAGGGGAGAAGGGAGGAGGGAGGAGGGGTGGGTGCCTCCACCGGCCCTGGCCCACCTTCCAAGGAATGTCAGCTCCCACTGCTGCCCCTCTCTGTGCCCCGCTGTAAAACCACACACACGTTCACACGTGCACACTCATGCACACACCCCCACATGCTCACATTTACACACACAGAGCCACACGCACTTTCTCACACTCATACACACTCACAGTCACACGTGCATAATAAACACGATTGCACACATATGCACACACATGGTCACAGGGGTTCACACACTCCTACACCCGGCAGCCCGGGCTCTTTCTTGTTCCCTGCAGAATGAAGACCAGATGAAGGAGAGACCCCCACCTGCCCCGCCCCCTCTTCTTAGGAGCTCTTCCTCCCACACCTGGCCCAGATGCAGGGAAGGGTCAGGAAGGTGGGGAAACATGAGATCAGAGAGAAAGCGCAGGCTTTGGGTGTGGGTAGCTTGGGTTTGGCCCCAGCTCTGACAGCTGCAGGTTCGTGGGGTCAGGACTGCCTTTCTTCCAGCCTCTCTGAGCCCTACTTGCAGACGGGGGACAACAGTCTCACAAGGTGGCCATAAGCGGGCAAGTGCACATCGAAGCGCCCAGCCCAGCCAGGCACAGCATGGGTTATCACCACGATCTGTGCTGGTGCAGCATGGCCTTCCAACACAGGCCACCGGCCACCCCCGAAAGCTGCGTGCCCCTGGGCTCCTTACTGGAGTCTCTGACCCTCAACTCTTCACCTGCAAACTGGCCTGTGACCGCTGCACGAGCCCCTGCATGTGCAAAGGTACAGCCAGAGCTCTGCGCACGCCCGGCTCCCACCGATGGTAGCTTCCTGCATGATTAACACTGCTGTCTGTGGACTCTCTCGACCGAGACTAGCAGGGGGCAACCGCCTCCTTGGGAAAGTTTATTTCCATGGAAAGTACAGTTCAGATGAGCGGAGCATCTGGCCTTGATTCATCATCCGCCCTCCCTCGCACTTACTCAGAAACCAGGGAAGAGCCCACCGGATGGAGAGGGAATTGGCTCCGAGCGCAGGGGAAGTTTGCCACTCTGCAAGCACCCTGCTCTCCACAGCGACCTTTCTCTTTCCACTTGGAGGAAAAAGGCTCCAAGTGCAGGAAGGAAGAACAGAAGGGATTCCTGCCCAAGGGTCGTGGGCCAGACTGGTTACTTTGGAGTGGGTTGAATAATTGTCCCCCATTCATGTCTACCCGGAACCTTGGAATATGACCTTATATGAAAATGGGGTCTTTGCAGACGTAATTAAGGTAAGAGTTAAGAAGAGATCATACTGGGTTAGGGTGAGCCTTAAATCCAACGTGAGTGTGCTCACAAAAGACAGAAAAGGTCACAGACACAGAGAAGAAGGCCACGTGAAGGGGACCAGAGTGATGCAGCCACAAGCCAAGGAACTCCAGCAGCCACCAGAGCTGCAAGAGGCCAGGAAGTATCTCCCCTAGAGGCTTGGGAGGGAGTGTGGCTCTGCCCACATCTTGATTTTGGATTTCTGGCCTCCAGAACTATGAGAGTTAACACCTTTCTGTTGTTTTTAGCCACCCAGTATGTGGTAGGCGAATTTGTTAGAGCAGCCACAAGAAACGAATACACCTTGCAAAGCCTGCGTCGATGATCCCGTTTTACAGATGGAGAGACCGAGGCACAGACAGGGAAAGTCCTCTGTCTATAAATCACACGGTTGGTGGGAAGTGAAGGCAGGATTCCAACCCAGGCCTGTCTGATTCCAGCGCCTGGCCCCTGACCACTGAGTTCACGGAGAAGGATGTTTCCGCAGGGGACAGCAGTGACGAAAGACGGGAAGAAAGGCAAGCGTTGGCTTCCTCGGAAACCAGCAGACAGGCTGGCAAGGATGCTGTGGCGAGGGGCTTGGGAGATGGGACGCCCTAGCCTGAGAGTCTACCAGGGCCGCTGAAAATTCCACTGGCATTTACTCCTAATCCCACCTCAACGCCCCCCAAGCCTGCCCCTCATGCCTCCAGCAGGAGAGCCATGGGGAAGTGGTGGGAGAAAAAAGCTCTGATCCAGAACATTCTTCGTATCCGGGATCCCCGCCTCCCCACCTTGTAGCGGGCAGTGAGCTACTACACCTGCCTGGGAGGTGCTGAGTATTTACCCAAAGGCAGGGCTGGGGTGGGGTTCCAGGAGCAAAATTTAAGGGAGCACCTGCTGTCGGGGTTGCGCACGGGACTCGCGTGAACCTGAGAAATGAGCGCCTCCTTAAAAATTGCTCCTGGCTTGCCGCGCCCTACTCCTGCCCTCGCCCCCCCCCCCCTGGATAATTCATCAGAGGATACGAGGGTGTTCTGGGCCCGTTGGCAGCTATTGGGTGCCAAGTCACACAGACCCAGGTTCCCATCCTGACTTTAGCCACTTAGTAGCTGGGTGACCATGGATGGGTCTGTTCTCTTATTTTGAGCTCAGTTTCCTCATCTATAAAATGGGGATTATAGAATAAAACTTACCTCGTAGGTCGTTATGGAGATTAAATGACAATCTGCACATAAAGTGCCTGGCACTCGGTAATGTTAGCTATTATTATCTTTTTTTTTTTTTTTTTTTTGGCAGCTCTCAGAAAGAGGAAGTTAGTGGGTAGCAAAGTGAGTAATGGCTGCATCTGGGAACAGATCAAAGGTGGCCAGCCAAGTTGACTAGCCGGTTGGGTGTATCTTCAGAGTTAACGAGGCTGGTAATTTCTTGTTTAAGAAAAACCCACGATGGGACTGGCGAGGCAGGGAGGGGACGCTGAAGCAGGCACGCAAAGCCGCAGGGAGCCGCAGAAAGAGCCAGGCTCTGGACAGGAGTCATTCAGTTCCTCGATGTCCTGCCCAGGACATATCCTGGTGGAGGAGCACTGGAGAGCGAGTCCCAGCTCCCCCCAGACTCAGCTCTGACCCTACGAGCTGGTCACCTCCCAACGTCCCGTGTGTTTCCATCTAAGCCAGAGAGGATGTCGAGCTGGGTCACCGGCGACAAGCACAGGTTGAGTTGAGCAACCGAATCTGTTCCTTATCTGAGCGACAGATCTCTCAAGTTCAGCTCTGGCCAGACCCCCTGCCCACGCGGCGGTTCATTCTCCCACCGCCATGAGTCCACGGTTCTCCAGGCCGACGGCGTGTGGTCTGCCAGCTCCACAACAATAGGTGAAGAAGGCAGACGGTTCCCCAGACCAGCGCACCTGCTTTTCTTTTTTTAAGCCAATTGATTTGCTCTCCTGGTCCTGTGTCCACCCCAGAGAGAGGGGCGAACAACCAACGTTCCTACTTCCAGTGCCTTTTTTTTTTCTTTTTCTAAGGGCTGGGCTGCCACCTGCCCAAGGCGACTCCCTCCCAATTTTCCAGTTCAAACTGCAGCCCTATCTTGCTTCCTTGGACTTGGCTTGAACCCAGCACCGTAATCCACGCCTTTGCCAGTGCAGATGCAATGTTTACGCTTCTCCATTAGTGCAATTACCACATTGCTGATGAGCGCGGCTTCCATTTATTGAGCTGCTACTATGTGCCAGGGGCTGTGCTAAAAGCTTCCCCACAGTATCTCATTTAGACCTGGCAGTAACCCACAGGGAAGATGATTATTTTATGGGGGAGCACACCAAAGCACAGAAAGGGGAGCTGCCTGAGCAAGGTCACCCACCTGGGCAGGTAGGGTGTGAATACAGGTCTGTTCCACTTCACACTGCAGGCCCTAAACCTCCCAATAAACTACACTGTACTGCAGTTACCCAAAGCTGTGTCCCCCTACCCTCTGCCTTGGCTCCCATGTCTGCTAGGATACCGGATTTTCAAAAGCAGGGAGGCACAGCTACTATTTTTTAAAAATTATATAAACTTACTATTAAATAAATTATATTGAAAGATAAAGAAAATAATACTCAAAATTCCTCACTTCTTAATTTACTACATTTTCCCATTACCTACATTCTTCTTTATTTAAAAATTTAAAAAATTTTTTTTCTTTCCCCTAAGAGACAGGGTCTTGCTCTGTCACCCAGGCTAGAGTGCAGTGGTGTCATCATAGATCACTGTAACCTCAAACTCCTGGGCTCAAGTGATCCTCCTTCTTCAGCCTCCTAAGTAGCTGGGACTACAGGTGTGCACCACCACACCTGGCTAATGTTTTTTTGCTTTTTGTAGAGATGGGATCTTGCTATGTTGCCCAGGCTGGTCTTGAACTCCTGACCTCAAGCAATCCTTCCCTCTCAGCCTCCCAAAGTGGTGGGATTACAGGCATGAACCTGTAAAAGGGCCTATATTCCCTTTTTTTTTTTTTTGAGACAGAGTCTCACTCTGTAACCCTGGGTAGAGTGCAGTGGTGTCATCATAGCTCACTATAGCCTCAAACTCCTGGGCTCAAGCGATCCTACTGCCTCAGCCTTCTGTGTAGCTGGGACTACAGGCCCACGCCACCGCGCCTGGCTAATTTTTCTATTTTCAGTAGAGACGGGGGTCTTACTCTTGCTCAGGCTGGTCTCGAACTCTTGAGCTCAAGCACACCTCCTGCCTTGACCTCCCAGAGTGCTAGGATTACAGGCGTGAGCCACCGCGCCCCGCCTATATTCCCTTTTTAACAGATGAGGCAATTGAGGCTCAGGAATGCTAAATGATTTGCCCAAGGTCAACTGCTAGGAAGTAGTTGAGCCAGAATCTGATCCCGGTTCATGCCATTCCTACAGCAAGGATATACCTTCGAGGTTGCTGAAGAAGAAAAACATTCAGACACTTGCTCCTTCCCAAGCCACCCCCACCCCAGATGCTGCCTCGTGTTTGGTTCCTGGAAGCAGAAGGTTGTCAGAGTAGATTCAGACAGAAGAGTTGTAAATCCTTCGACTGGGAAGGAGGGAGAGCGAGACAAAAAGATGACAAGTTGGAGTTTTAAACAGACTGAAATTTCATTCCACTCACTTGAACATTCAAGAGCTAGTGCTAAGTTGGCCAATTAAGAGTAATTTCATCTCTAGCGTCTCTTTGAGAGTTATTTAAATAAGACTTAAAAATTAATCTTTCATTTATCCCAAGAATAAAACAACATTCCTACCTCCCCCTCACACTGAGCCGCTCTTTTTTAAAATGATGAGGTGCGGTGCTAAATTAACCTTATTTATCCCAGATCTGAGCTGCGGTTCTTCCTAAACTCTATGGATCTAGCTCAACTGGTTGCTTCTTTTAGTTACGCATGTATTTTTATGTAGATTCACAGTCCCTCTTGTGAAAGAATCATGAGCTCAGCAAATATCAGAAGAGCCTGAAACTCATCAGTTGGTAAATATCGTTTGTGCAGTGTTTAAGAGGGCAGAGAACTTGGCCTGGGTGCCCTAGAGGGACGTGATCCTTGCTCCCGGGAATTTTCTAATCCTGTTGGGAACTCAAAGGCAAGCGTATGCTAAATGGCTGAAGAACAGTTAGAGAAGAAATGCAATTATTAAACAAATAGGGAGGAGGATTCAACAATTATTATTAGAGAAATACAAACGAAAACAGCACTTAGAAATACTTTTTAGGCCAGGTGCAGTGGCTCATGCCTGTAATCCCAGCACTTTGGGAGGCTGAGAAGGGAGGGTTGCTTGAGGCCAGGAGTTTGAGACCAGCCTGAGCAAGAGTGAGACGCCATCTCTACAAAAAATTATAAAAATTAGCCAGTTGTGGTGGCACATGCCTACAGTCCTAGCTATAGGGGAGGCTGAGGTAGGAGGATAGCTTGAGCCCAGGGGTTTGAGGTTGCTGTGAGCTATGATGATGCCACTGTGCTCCAGCTGGGGCAACAGACCAACACCTACCCTGTCTAAAACAAACAAACAAAAAACCACCAACCAAACAAAAAGAAAATGAAAAAAAATTAAAAGGCATACCAATAGTCTTTGGGGAATGACTCCTTGTACCTTCCACCCATGTAGTTTAGGAGAAGCTGCTTCCACCTCTGGCTTAGACAGGTGTGTGGTAGACAGACTTCTTAAATGGCCCCATGACCCCTGCCTTTTTTGTATTTACACCATTATGAAATCCCTTCATCTTGTGTAGGCTGAACCTAGTGATTGGCTTCTTATCAACAGAATCCAGCAAAAGTAATGGGATGTCACTTCTGTGACAAAGGTGTAAAGATTGGGTCTTCTGTCTTGCTAGTGAACTGTCTCTGTTTCCCTCTCAGCTTGCGTATTGTGATGAAGTGAGCTGATAGGTGGGATAGCCCATGTGGCAAGAACTTGGAGCAACCTCCAACCAGCAGCTGCCAGGCACAGCCACTGAGGATCTGAGCCTCCCCAGTCCAACATCCTGCAAGGAGGTGAATACTACCAGCAATCACTGAGTGATCTTAAAAGTGGATTCTTTCCCAGTCGAGCCTCAGATGAGACTTTGAACGCAGGGCCAACCCCTTGATAGCAGCCTCACGAGAGAGTGGGAAGCAGAGGACCCAACTAAGCTGTGCCTAGATTCCTGACCCACAGAAACTGTGAGTTAATAAATGTGCATTGTTTTAAACTGCTAAATTTCAGGGTAATTTGTTACGCAGCAATAACTAATGAATACAGAGTGGACATGTGACACAGATCTACCCAATCAGAGCATTGCATTCCTCTAGCTACAATGATTGGTTCAGGGATGCCCATTTGATTCAATCAGAGCCAATCAGAACAGATCCTGGGACTTTTGCAAGATCAGAGAGGGAAGAGAAGCTTCTTGGTGGCCTCATTGAAAATCAGTTGACCGGCCATGTCTGGGTTTATTTCCTGTCCCTCTATTTTGTTCCATTGTTCTATGTGTCTGTTTTTAAGGCATGTAGGCTTTTGAACATGGCTTCTCTCACTTAGCATACTGAATTTGCAATTCATCCATTTTGTTGAGTGTATCAGTAATTTTTTCCTTTATATTGCTAGGTAGTATCTGATTGCATGGCTGTGCTGGAGACCGTTTATCCATTTATCTGTTGAGGGACATTTGGGTAGTTTCCACTTAGGCAATTATGACTAAAGTCACTATAAACACTCACATACAGGTTTTTGAGCGCACATCAATTTTTATTAGTCTTGGGTAAATACCCAGGAGTGGAATTGCTGGTTTGCATGGTGGGTGTATGTTCAACTTTATAACATACTGCCAAACTGTTTTCCAAAGTAGCCGAAGCAGTTTGCATTTTCACTAGCCACGTATGAGAGTTCCAGTTGCTCTCCATCTTACTCTCAGTTAACACCCAAACCATGCTCCTTTTTTTTAATCTAAAATTCCTTTTTATAGTTTATTTATTTAAATCAGAATCTCCAAAATGGGCACACTTGGTATTTAGTTGATATGTTGATTAAGTCTCTTTTAATAAGTAATAGTGTTCCTTCCTCTCCCCCGTCTCAGTGTCATGCAGCTATTTAAGAAACCAGATGACGTGAAGAGACCTAGGAAGAAGGCGGCCGTCTGCACACCAAGGAGAGAGGCCTGGATATGGAACAGATCCTTCCCTCGCAGTGCTCAGAGGGATCCAGACTTCCAGCCTCCAGACCATGAGACAATAAATTTCTGTTGTCAAAGCCACCCAGTGTGTGGCACTTTGTTACAACAGCCCCGGCAGACTAATACACTGTTTTCCAGAGCTCTCAAGTCACCCAGCAATGACTCCAACTCCCATCTCTCTGACCCCAAAGCCCATGCTCTTAATCCCTGCTCTAAAATGGATTGTATCCTGCAGGCAATGGGGAGCTAGAGAAGGTCTGAGCAGGAGAGTGAGCCCATCAGAACTGTGTTTCGGGAGGAGCATCATCATTTTAGAGGTTGAAAAGTTCCCTTTTCACATCTAGCATCAATCTCTTTTACGCTAGGCTCATGGCCTCTGTTCTGGTTTCTAGGAGACAGGCAGAACCCCTTCTTGAGCCCTCCTCATAAAAGCCCCATGCAGACAGTGGAGTAGGTAATTAAGTCCATCTTAGGCATCTCCGCCCAGTGCCTTTATTCTTCCTGTTGGGGATGTGTGGTCTCAGCCTTTGATCTTTCCTCGCTCTGCCCTGAAGCTTCCCCAACCAGTGAAAGAGGCTGGAGCAGAGTGTGAGAACGGCCAGGTGCAGGCGAGTGTCCGAGGGGACCCTGCACGGGGACCCTGCACTGACCCAGAACCGCTGGGATGAGGGAGAGGCACCAGCTGGAAGTGAGGTGGCCTGGGGTCTGGGGCCCAGGCCTAACCCTGCCACCACGCGGTGTGGCCATGGTGAGACCTGGAGCCCTGTCCACCCAGCGAGGGGCAGACGATGCTGTCTCTAAGTGTCCTTGGAGGGCTCTGATAGCCAAAGCCACTTAATGGCTTGGAGCTTCCACTGCTCCACTCCTAAAGGTTACATGTGTGCATCAGGCCTACATTTTTGGTGGAGGGAGAGAGAGAGAGAGAGAGAGAGAGAGAGAGAGAGAATGAATAAGGAGCTGGTTCTTATATCTTGAGTCATACAAACTCCTCTCCCACCACCCCCCGCCCATGGCCTCCTCCCTCCCCATTCTTTACCGAGTTTGCGAGGCTGTTATTCCTGCCAAATGAGTCATTGATGTGGGAAAGTTAATTTATTTTGGCAGACATCACCACTGCTCCGAGAAATGGAGACGACGTACCCACTGTCGCAGAAGACACAAATTATCGTGGTGATTCATTCATTCCTCCCTGCATTCATTCATTCTCAGGACACGTGATCGTTTCACTAACGTACACACGTGGGCGACCCCAACTATGATTTCCTCTCTCAGGGAGTAGATGTGAGAATTAAACGAAGTGATAAGTAAAAATGCTTGTATTGTAATAATAATAATAGCTAATCCTGACTGAGCACTTATTCTGTGTCGGGCTGCGTGGTAAACCTCTTACCTGCTTTATTTACTGCCTTTCATCCTAACGCTGCTCTATGCGGCAGGGACAATTATTATCTTCATTGAAAAGATTCAGAGACCGAAGCTCAGAGAGGTCAAGGTGACCTGGCCACAGTCATTCCACAGCGTCTCAGCGGCAGAGGGAAGTCAAACCTAGATCAGCCCTGAGTCTGGGCTCGGAAACACCACAGCTTCCTCTGATCGTGACCCTCACGTATCAGGTGTTGATCACAAGCAGGCAGTGGACTTAGAATTTGCTTCTCCTCTCCCACCTTACTCACTGCTCACACAAAGTCGCTGTGACGTAGGAACCGCGATCAGCTGTGACGTAGGAACCGCGATCAGCATCTCTGTTCTCCGGCTGAGAAGACTGAGGTTTGGAGAAGCAAAGCTCCCTGGCCTAGGAGGCCCGGCTGTCACACAGCAGAGCTGCGTGCAGAGGCAGCAGTCTGGGCTCAGAGGACACTGTCTTCTCTGTGAGCAGAGAGCCCGGCACTTAGGACGCGGGTGCACCATTCTTGTTGGCCACACTCACCGTGGGCACCACTGTCTTTCCTTCCCGTGCACACACACGGTCCCAGGCAGTAGATCCTGCCATGGAGACTATGCTGTTTTTCCCCAATCTCACGTCCTCAGTCTCCGAGACACACAAATGGACCCTGGCAGTGACTGAGCTCTGAATGATGGAATGTGGGAGCAGGTAACGAAGGTGACTTCCAGGCTGAACCCTTAAAAAAGATTCTGTTGGCCGGGCGCGGTAGCTCATGCCTTAATCCTAGCACTCTGGGAGGCCGAGGTGGGCGGATTGTTTGAGCTCAGGAGTTGGAGACCAGCCTGAGCAAGAACGAGACCCCGTCTCTACTAAAAATAGAAAAGACATTAATCAGACAACTGAAAATACATAGAAAAAAAAAAAATTAGCCGGGCATGGTGGCGCATGCCTGTAGTCCCAGGTACTCGGGAGACTGAGGCAGAAGGATCACTTGAGCCCAGGAGTTTGAGGTTGCTGTGAGCTAGGCTGACGCCACGGCACTCTAGCCAGGGCAACAGAGTGAGACTCTGTCTCAAAAAAAAAAAAAAAAAATCCTGTGGTCCTCTGCCCGCTGATCAGATGCCAAGCAAGATCCCATGGAAGATTCTGAGACTCTGGGGACAGAAAAATCCCTGAATGGAAGATGCCTGGATCCCTGAGTGACTGCAAGGAGCAAAGCTCTTTCCCACCTCCCTCCCGAGCTGTACTGGACTCTGAGTGGACCTCAGCCCTTACCAGGGTACGCACCAGTAGGGGCTGTTTTCACAGCAGTTAGCTTCCTTCACTCATATAGACGTTTTAAGAAGTGTTTTTTGACATAAAGATATTCTGGTCTAGGGTTGCCTTGGGAAAGCGCTCGCCTCCACCAGGACCCAAGCTTCATGCATGTAGATGCCCCCGTGTCGGGTGCAGGGCCTGGCCCACTGTGGGCTCTCAGTGAATATTTGTGGAAGTGACCGAATGACCCTCCCATCTCAGGGGTCCTCAGCCCAGAGGAAGCTTCTTGGATAATGACAGGAAGGTCTTATTCGTGCATCTCAGTCCTCCATCCTCTCCCGATGGGCACATCGTCACCCTGCATGTCCCCAGCATGGTGCTGGGGAGACAGCCCCAGCAGTAACGCCGAAAACCCACCTGTCAAAGCCAGACGTCGCTATACAAATATCACACTGACTTCATATCATCCCAACTGGCTGTAAAATCCGGGGAAAGCCGAGCGGAGTGGGCTCCAAGCTGCACACACCACATTTAGATGTTTACAGAAAACCAACGCACCAGGATTTGCTCGAAAGCTAAATTTCCTCTTAGCCAAAGCCCAGAAATACCTTTTAAACCCTGAGCAAATAAGCCAGAAGAAGAAGGCATTTTCCCCGTGACAGAGCCCTCAGAGCCTGGAGGTCTTCAACTTTTCAAGGAAAGCAGCTTGTGCAAAAGGCAGACCTCATGGGGGGACCCCCTCAACAGCCACAGCAGAGAGACTTTGCACACATGCCCTTCGGTCCCAGCCCAGACGGTACAAACAGCCACAAACCCCAGGCCTGACTTCAGACTGCAAATAGAAAGAGCCCTGGTATGTACATCTAGGTCCACTCAAAGAGATAACAACAGCTCAAAATAAAATAAAAATGAGCAATTGTTCTAAAAAATTAACCAGCCAAACAAAACCTTCTCCCTGTGGACTGTTGAACCGAGTGCGACACACTCTGAATAAAAATTTGCTAGAACCAACGCCAGCATTTATTGAGCACTTACTACGTGCCAAGCGAGGGCTTTATATAGGAACCCAATGGCATCCTTACTTACCACAAGCTTCAGAGACAGAAATGATTACTCTTCCTCCTTTGCAGATGCAGAAATGGAGGCAAAGGGAGGTTAAGAACCAAGTTCAGTTTCACAGAGTTAGTGAGCAACTGAGCCAGGTCTCCGACCCAGCGTGTCTGGCATTAAGCAGGCCCCAGTCCAAAGCCCAGTTCAGCTGGCTTTGTGACCTTGGGCAACTTATTTAACTTCTCTGAGCATCTGTTTCCTCACTGGAAGACAAGAATAGCAATAGTACTTGTTTTGTGATGCTAAAGTGAGATATTATATGCAAAATACCGAATACGTTTCTTTTTCTCACATTGCATTTTATTTTGTGCGTCGTTGTATTTACAATGCATTCTTTAGGCTGCTGGGTGGTGGAAGCAAAACTCGGCTGCCGTGTCTGGATGGGTGAGACTCTGGGGAAACACGGCCAGAAAGCAGCCCAGCGATGGGGGCTGAGTGTCCCTGCAGGGGCAGGAGGAGGTAGGTAGGTAGCGGAGAAGGGCTGAGAGTGCTTGAGCCGTGAGCCATGAGCCCTCCGCATCCAGAAGCTACACCAGTGAAAATGGCCCCTTGATCAAGTGTGATGTGGCCTCCACTGGATATGGCCACCAAGGCCCCTCTTTTTCTCCTCGAAGCAGGGAAGATGATTTGGCTGAGCAAGAAGGAAGCTGGGAGCCGGGGACTCCTGGGATGGTTGGGCAGCGCCTGGGAGAAGGGCAGAGCCAGGAGGGCAGGAGGAAACAGCAAGGCAGTGTGTTAGTTTCCTGTGGCTGTCCTAACAAATTGCCACAAGCTCGGGGGCTTAAAACCACAGAAATTGTTTCTCGCACCGTTCTGGAGGCCAGAAGCCCGAAAGGAAGGCGCTGGCAGGGACACGCTCCCTCTGCAAGCTCAGAGGAGGATCCTTCCTTCTCTCTGTCTGCTTCTGGTGGCGCCGGGCGTCGCCGGGCTGGTGGCTACATCACTCCAGTTTCTGCTTCTGGCTTCACGTGGCCTTCTGTGTGTGGCATCGTCCCTCCTCTTCTCAGAAGGACACTTGTCATTGGACGTAGGGCCCTCCCTAAAGCAGGATAACCTCACATTGAGGTCCTTAATTTAATTACATCTACAAAGACCTTTTTGTCCAATAAAGTCACAATCACAGGTTCCTGTGGACACATCTTTTAGAGGCCACCATTCAACCCACTGCAGGCTAAGGGAATATAGGGGTTCATCGTCCCCTAAAATGTATAATCATTAACTATTTCCAATACGCAAAAATACAGAATATAAAATAACAGATCTGAATGTACCCAGAACCCCAATTGAACAGATTTGAACATTTTTGGCATGATTTCTTCAATTTCTGTCTTGCGGGGGGAGATATAAAACATTATAGACACATTCCTTGTCTTCCTTCTCTCCTTAGAGGTAACCGCAGTCCCGAATGTGGTCTTTCATTCTCACGCACGGAGGTGTATTTTCACTGCATATGTGTGTATCTTTAAGTAATTTATCGTTTGTGTGTGTTTTTAAAATTTTACTTAAATGGAATCACACTCCATTTATTCTTTTTAAAACTAACAGCTTTATAGGGATATAACTCATAGATCACAAAATTCACCCTTTTAAAGTGGACAATTCAGTGGTTTCTACTGTAGTCACAGAATTGTGCGACCATCACTACTAACTAATTCCAAAACAGTTTTATCATCCCCCCAACAAGACCATACTTACTAGTAATTACTCCCCATTCCCACTTCCCTCCAGCCTTTGATAACCACTAATCTACTTTCTGCTTCTATGGATGTGCCATTTCTGGACACTTAAAAAAATGAAGTCATTCCATATATGATCTTTTGAGGCTTTTTTTTTTTAATTTAGCCTCATGCTTCAAAGTTTCAACCTGTTGTAGCATGGATCAACACTTCACTCATTTTTATGGTTGAATAATATTCCATTGTAGGGATATGGCACATTTTGATTATTCATTCATCAATTGATAGACACTTGGGTTGTTTCTACTTTTTGCCTGTTACGTATAATGGTTCTATCAACATTCACGTGCAAGGTTTTGGGTGGACGTGTTTCAATTCTCTTGGGTATATACTTAGGAGTGAAGTTGCTGGGTCCTGTGATAACTCTGTGTTGAATTTTTTGAGGAACTGCTAAACTATCTTCCAAAGTGGCTGCGGCGTTCTATTTTCCCACCAGCAATCCTTGCCAATACTTACTATTGTCCATCTTTCTGATTTTAGCCCTTCTGCTGGGTGTGAAGTGGTATCTCATTGAGGTTTTCTGTATTTTTTTTCTTTTTTTGAGTAGAGTCTCACTCTGTCACCTGGGCTAGAGTGCTGTGGTGTCATCATAGCTCACAGCAACCTCAAACTCCTGGGCTCAAGAGATCCTCTTGCCTCAGCCTCCTGGGTACCGGGGACTACAGGCACGTGCCACCATGCCTGGCTAATTTTTTCTATTTTTAGTTGTCTGGCTAATTTCTTTCTATTTTTAGTAGAGACAGGGGTCTCGCTCTTGCTCAGGCCGGTCTCAAACTCCTGACCTCAAAAGACCCTCCTGCCTTGGCCTCCCTGAGTGCTAGGATTACAGGCATGAGCCACTGCACGCGGCCCTCATTGAGGTTTTGATTTTCTTTTTTTTCTTTCTTTCTTTCTTTCTTTCTTTCTTTCTTCCTTCCTTTCTTTCTTTCTTGAGACAGGGTCTTGTTCTGTCACTAGTTCACTGCAGCCTCCAACTCCTGGGCTCAAGCGATCCTCCTGCCTCAGCCTCCAGAGTAGCTGGGACTACAAGCACATGCAACCATACCTAATTTTAGCTAATTTTTAAATAGCTAATTTTTAAAACATTTTTTGTGGAGACGGATCTCACTGTGATGCTCAGGCTTTCTCGAACTCCTAGCCTCAAGCAATCCTCCTGCCTTGGCCTCCCAAAATGCTGGCATTACAGGCATGAGCAACAATGCCCAGACAGCCACTGGAATTTTGATAGGGATTGTCTTGAGTTTGTGCATCAATTCGAGTAGTGTTACCATCCTAACACTATTATTATGTCTTCCAATCCATAATCATGGGATGTCTTTCAATTTATTTAGGTCTTCTTTAATTTCTTTCAATGATATTTTGTAATTTTTAATGTTCGAGTCTTGCATTTCTTCTGTTAAATTTATTTCTAAGCATTTTATTTTCTTTGATGCCATTGTAAATGGAGTCGTTTTCTTAATCTCATTTTTGGATTGTTTATTGCTCGTGTGTAGAAGTATATTGATTTTTATGCATTGATCTGGTATCCTGCAATTTTGCTGAGTTCATTTTTTTAGTTCTAATAGGTTTTTTTCCCCCTCATGTGTGGATTCTTTAGAATTTTCTACAAGATCATGCCATCTGTGAATAAAAATTGTTTTACATCTTCCTTTCCGATCTGATTGCCCTTTATTGATTGATTGACTGATTGATTGAGTTTGCTTAACTGCCCTGACTAGAGCCTCCAGTAAAATGTTGAGTAGAAGTGGCCACTGTTGCCACTTGTCTCGTTCCTGATCTTAGGGAAAAGGCTTCTAGTTTCTTCATCATTAAGCATGATGTTAGTTAGCTGTGGGTTTTTCAGAGATGCCCTTTATCAGATTAAGGAAGTTTCCTCCATTTCCACTTTTCGAGTCTTTTTTTTCAGTCGTGAAAGGATGTTGGATCTTGTCCAACGCTTTTCCTAAACCTACTGCAATAATCATGTGGTTTTCTTTTTTTATTCTATTAAAATGGCATATCATGTTAATTAACTTTTTTGTATGTTAAACCCATCTTGTGTTCCTAGGATGAATCCCACTGCTCAGGGTATGTGATCCTTTTATATATTGTTGGATTTGGTTTGCAAGTGTGGCTGCTCCTCAACTCACAATGGGTGACATCCTAATAAACCCATGATAACCTGGAAATTCCATAAGTCAAAATGCATTCAATACACCTAACCTACTGAACATCATAGCTTTGCCTGGCCTACCTTGTATGTGCTCAGAACACTTACACCAGCTTACAATTGAGCAAGATGGTCTAACGCAAAGCCTATTTTATAATGAAGTGTTGAATATTCCACATAATTTATTGAACGATGTACTAAAAGTGAAAAACAGAATGGTTTTTTGGGGTGCTCGAAGTCTGGTTTGTACTGAATGCATGTCACTCTGGTACTTTTTTACATCATAAAGTCTAAAAATTGTAAGTCTAACTATGGTAAGTTGGGGACTGTCTATATTTTATTGAGAAGTTTTGCATCTATATTAATAATGGATGCTGGTCTGCAGTTTTGTTTCCTTGTGATATCTTTGTCCGGTTTTGGTGTCATGGTAATACTGGCCTCATAGAAAGATTGGGGAAGTGTTGCCGCTTCTATTTTTGGAAGAGTGCATGAAGGATTGGTGTTAATTCTCCTTTAAATGTTAGGCAGAATACACCAGGGAAACCATCTGTGCCGGGCTTTGCTTCGTAGGCAGTTTTAAAAATTCTAAATTCAATTCTTTAACTGTTATAAGTGTACCAAGCGCATTCGGATTTTCTATTTCTTTCTAAGTCAGTTTTAGTACTTTGTATCTAAGAATTTGTCCATTTCATCTAGATTATCTAATTTGCTTGCATTTAATTGTTCACAATCTTCTCTTATAATTTTTTTTTTTTCTTTTTTTAGAGATGGGGTTTGCCGTGACACTTAGGATGGAGTGCAATGGCCCCATCGTAACTCACTGCAAACTCAAACCCTCGGCCTCAAACGGTCCTCCCGCTTTGGCCTCCCAAAGTGCTGGGATTACAAGCCTGACTTCTCATAAACCTTTTCATTTCTGTAAGGTAACATTTTTATCTCCTCTTTTATTCCTGATTTTAGTAACCTCAGTTCACTCATTTTTTTTTTGTCTAGTCCATTTTGTTGATCATTTCAAAGAAAGGACTTTTGGTTTTGTTGATCTTCTCTATAGCTTTTCTATATTTAATTTACTTTCCCTCAGGTCTTTATGGCTTCCTTCCTTTGATGGGCTTTGGGTTTCATTTGCTCTTCTTTTTCTAGTTCCTTAAGACTGAAGCCTAGGATATTGATTTGTGGTTTCTTATTTTTTAATACAGGCACTTACAGTGATACATTCTCTTCTAAAGCACCGCTCTAACTGCATCTTGTAAGTGTTCGTATGTCATGTTTTAATTTTCATTCATATCTAAGCATTTTCTGATTTCCCTTGTGATTTCTTCTCTGACTTGTTGGTTATTTAGGAATTTGTTATCTGATTTCCACATACTTGTGAATTCCCTAAATTTCCTTCTGTTATTGATTTCAGTTTCCATTTCATTGTGTTCAAAGAATATACTCTGCATGATTTCAATGTTTTAAAATGTAGTGAAGATGTTTTAACAGCCCAATATATAGCCTATGCTAGAGAATTTTCCATGTGCTCTTGAGAATACATATTCTGCCATTTGGGGTGAAATGGTCTATAAAGGTTTGTAAGATCTTCTATTTCTTTGATAATCTCCTACCTTATTGAAAGTACAGTATTGAAGTCTCCAATTATTATTGTTGACTAGTCTATTTCTCCTTGCAACTGTATCAGTTTTTGCTTCATGTATTTGGGGGCTCTGTTATGTAGGTTTATAATTATTATTATTTTTTTTTGAGACCGGCTCTCACTCTGTTGCCCAGGCTGGAATGCAATGGTGCAATCAGCTCACTGTAGCCTCAAATTCCTGGGCTCAGTGGATCCACCTGGCTCAGCCTCCCCAGTAGCTAGGACTACAGGTGCACACCACCATGCCTGGAAATATCGTTATGCAGAAATAGATAACTAATATGGAAGGGAAGGACAGGTTGCCAACCTTTGGAATTTTATGGGTCTACTTTAGACTGAGAATCTCTGTGTCTCTCATCCCACGAGACAGCAAAGGGCTGAGTTCCAAACACCATCATCTGTTCACCTTTGTCTCCCTGATGTCGGGCTCTCGCAGGCAGGATCCACGTCTGTGCTCCCTTGCTTGTGGCGTGTCCTCTACAGTGTATGGCACAGCCCAAGTGACCCATCGTTGTGTGTGGAATGCTGAATTGACGAGTGGGACCCAATGCTCCTTACCAGGTCAGGGGAAGCCCAGTCAGGACACACCCCAAGTAAGACCTGAAGCTCCTTGGGAACGAGATCAGAGGCTAGGGCTGGAATAGCCGATTTGTCGCTTTTTATGAAGAGCAAGATGGGAGCAAGAGGGAAGTAAGAGCATGATGCCAGGCCATGATGGTAGCAGCATGAGTGCGCGCTGGGTCTCGAGGGAGATTTAGACATTGGAGGCAGTGCAGGGCAATGGTTAGCGCCAGAGTGCTGGAGCCCATCAGATTTGGCTCAAGAGCCTGCCTCAGCACTTCCTGGTTCCCTTTCATTATTGAGCCTCAGTTTCCCACCTATAAAATGGGGTTCATAATGGTCCTTATGTTGCAGGGTTGTCATGAGGATTAATGAACACATGCAAAATTCTTAGTTAATGCTCAGTTAATGCTTCTCATGAGCAACATGTTTGGAAAGATCTGCTACATGTAAGTTGGTGAGCCACAGGCAGCTAAAATCATGTAGACTGGAGTCTACTTTTCCTTTCCTAGGACCACAGGAAGCTGATTCTACCCAATACATGCCAGAGAGAAGAGAAACTTGGGGAAGGGGTCCTGGGACGGGGTGGGGTGGGTGATGCTGTCTAAGAAGTCACTGGTTGTTTATGGCCATAACCACCCTCAATGCAACCTGGTCTCATCTGATCTCAGAAGCTAAGCAGGGTCGGGCCTGGTTAGTCCTTGGATGGGAGGAGTCACCAGTTCCTCTTTCTCTTTCTTGGGGAAGAACTGCCACCCAGACCCGAAGAGTTATTGGAGACAGAACTAGCCTGACGTGTAAAAAGAGCAGTCTCCATGCTCTCGAGATAACAGGAGAGGCACGCAGAATGCCCACCCACCCCCAGACACACCCCTAGGCCTATCATTGTGCCTGACATTTCTGCCGTTCAACCTGCTCCCAAAGGTCCCTAGGAAATATGATCTGTCCATTTAGTTAAATTCAACCACAGGCTGGGCGCAATGGCTCACGCCTGTAAGCCTAGCACTCTGGGAGGCCGAGGCGGGAGGATCGCTTGAGCCCAGGAGTTTGAGGTTGCAATGAGCTAGGATGATGCCACTGCACTCTACCCGGGGTGACAGAGCCAGACTCCGTCTAAAAAAAAAAAAAATTAACCACAATGTTTGTCCCCGGCTCACTGCGGATAATCCACTGTAGGGAAAGATCCACACACTTTTGCTTTATACTTTCCGGGGTGCATTAACACAGCTGCTTAGTCGTCTCAGCGCGGCTGCGAGGTGGGTATTAATAGTTATGACGAACCCCGTTTTGCAGAGGAAGCAGCTCAGGCCCAGAGAGGGTAAGGGACTCCCGCAAGACAAGCAGGCATTAAGTGGCGGGTCTAGAAAGCAGTCAGGTCTGCCTTCTAGCTCTTGGTGTTTACTTGTTCATCCTGGCTGCCCTCAAGAAGTTTACAGAAAACAGACAAGTCAGCTAATCAAGAAAATGGCCAAGGGCTTTCAGACTTGGTTCCCTGGCGCTCTAGGGGTCCCCTGGGCGCTGGGAGGTAGGAGAGGGGTGAACAGGGTGGGTGGTATGAAGCCTTGGGTGTCCCACATGCCTCTGCCCAGATCTCCCCGTCTTCTGCCTTTAGAGGTACAAAGTGTTCGATATTTCGGAGGAGATAATACAACAGTGAAACCAAACAAGATTTTCTTGAATATCTATCGTGCATCAAGCCCGGACTGGGGCGGGCGGGTGGCTTCCGGCAGTATAAGAGGAGCTTACAAAACAACCCGCATGTGAAAACTTGAAGAACGACAAGAAATTAAATAACGGCTCGAGACAGCAACAGCAGAGCTGTCCCACGGCCGCATCTGGCTCCCTAAGTAATGGCTTCGGCAGTGACTTGGGTGGTCAAGGGAGAGTCCGGATCTGTTTAGCTGAGTAACCCAGCACCACCCAGGCTCAGCAACGGGAAACAGAAGCCCAGAGCGATGAAACCTGGGCTGGGCAAGTTTTGACAGAGAGAAGACACCCCGGAAGGGCCTCAGTGGGAGGTGGGAAGGGTAAGTTAGGCGCAGTATCACAGCATCGTTGCAGCACCAAAGCCTGGGGTACCCCCACAACTGCAGATGAGCACTCACCCCTGGTGAAGGGCTCCCCCACTCCTGCCTCCCTTACCCACTTTGGCCCCCCTTCCACTTGCTGGCCTGTCGGATGCTGCTGGGCAGACGCCACGCGATGTACGGTGCAGCAGACTGGGTTGAGATCCCAGCCTTGCCTCTCTGTAACCATGTTTAAACATGGTGTCCATGTTGAAACACATGGATAGTCACCACACCCGCCTTACAGGACTGCTTGGATAGTGAACTAGATAATGCACAAAAAAGACCCTGGCACGGTTCGTTCCTGGCACACGCAAGTTCTCCATAAATGTTATTGGCTATTATCTACAGCTACATTCAACAAGGGCAGACTGGGAGCAAAGCTCTTCTTGGCTTTTATTCACTCATTTAACAAGCATTTAATGAGCACCTACTCTGTGCCAGGCACTGCACCGGGAGCTGAGGCCAGAGATTGAAAAGTTCATTTTCCTTAAGCAGCTCCCGGTCTCCTGGGAAGGCAGAAATGCGAACCATTCTCATTCCAGTAAGTACTGGAATGTCTGCTTGGTAGCAATGATTAACAGTTAACATTTACTGAATATGTGCTATGTGCTGGGTATGATGCTCTTTACGGATATTATTATCTCATTTGATCCTCACAACTTGGGCTTGGTCCTCCATTTTGCAAATGGGGAAACTGAGGCTCTGGAAGGCTCTCAAAGGTCATGTGTCTGCCCAAAGTCCTGTGGCCAGCAGGTGGCAAATCTGGGTTTCCAATCCAGGATGGAGGAGAGAGTTCACCAGTAGACAGAGGGTCCAGCAAATCCCAGGGTTTGAAGGTTTGGGAGACCAGGGAGAAGTCAGATGGATGAAACATGAAATCTTCACACTGTGGGCCCCTGGCAGGTAACTCATGCCATAAAGCAAAGCCACCAGGAGTCAGCAAGGAGCTGACGTGGAAGTTCTAGCCTCACGTCTGATTGGTTTTAAGCATTTGACATCTATTAGATGAGTTAATCTAAGGGAAGCACTTAGGGTTAGGATTAGGGTTCAGTTTGGGTTGGGGTTTATGCCTGGCGCAAAGTCAGTGGTCTGAAGTGTTAGCTATTACGATCGCAGCGTTCCTTGAGTTTGCATGCTACAGATATGCATGAATTTCAGTCACCACGTTTAAAAAACAACACTAGTTCCCCCACAACGTGGTTCAAATTCCACTTTCCACGGTAGAGCAAATGGGAACAATGGCACTGAGTGTAAACTTTGCTGTTAGCGCTTCAGCCCACACGTCACTACGTAAATAGCAGATGCGCATCACGGATGATCGGGGACCCTTAGGGGGTCACTTCTTTCAAAGTCTGTTGGTGACTGGTCACTGTGCATCTGTTATTCAGTTCACACACGGCTAAGTGTGTGGTTGTGTTGCCTCCTTGCCACGCTGTGATGAGTCACATGACATTTCACACCAACGGATAACGACAAGAAGGAATTGGCCAACAAAGATGAGAGTGCAATACAGAAAAGATATAAAAAGTGATGGTGCTGGGGTTGTCCAGAGAAACAAACCAACAGGAGATCCATAGATAGATAGGTTGATGTAGGTAGGTAGACATAGATCGATGGATGGATAGATTTTAAGGAACTGGCTCACAAACCCAAAATCTGCAGGGTAGGCTGGCAGGTTGGAGACCCAGGGAAGAGTGGCTATTGCAGTTGTCTGAAAACAGAATTCCTTCTTCTGCAGGGGAGGTCAGTCTTTTTCTTTTAATACCTTCAACTGATTAGATACGGCCCACCCACTATATACATGGAGGATAATCCAATTTATTCAAAGTCTACCAATTTAAGTGTTAATCTTTTTTTTTTTTAAAGATCCTGAATTCCAGTGGAATTAAGTGTTAATCTTACCTAAAAAAAAAAAAAATACCTTCACAGAAACACCCAGCATAATGTTTGACCAAATATCTGGGTACTGTGGTCCAGCCAAGTTCACACATAAAATTAACCATCACTGAGTTCTAGAAGAAACAGATAAGGGAAGTTGTTGTGAAGAAAGGCAGGAAGCTGTCCAGAGGAAGTGAGGCTGGCCGGAATGCTCGGAGATATTTCACGACATGGAAAGTGCAAAGGATAAAATCTTGGAAACAGATCCAATCTTAGAAAGGAGAATGACCATTTGCCAAGGCACGTAAAAAGATGGTCTCTCTATATTGTTAGTTAAACCACGAGAAGAAGCAGGCAGGCGCTGTTCAAGCTCTTCTTGATCATTTTCGTACAAAGAAATACAACATCTAACATTTTTCATTTTCAAAGTTTCTGAATGTTCTCAATTAAAGTAGACAAAAGAAATGTTAGTTTTGCTATTTTTTTTCATTTTCTTAAACATTTATAACTGACATTAAGAGAGGTGTTTTTTTTTAACATTTTGATAAAAAAAAATTGTGAAAGGTCACAGAATAATCTTATTTAACCCCATCTATCACTGAGACTGTTTTGCACGGTTTCCGTTTGCATGGGCACTTTTATAGTCTCATGAACGTGCAAAGCGAGGATTGTCTATGTTATTTGTGGCATCATCATCATCATCATCATCACCTCCAGCACCAGGCAAGTTGGGCAAATGCCCAGGATGCCAGGCCAGGGGTCAAGCTCCTTTGACACCCTTTTCTGACTCTGGGCAAAGGGGCTCCAGCCAAGTCCCAGGCCCAGGCTGTCCCAGCTCTGGCCAACAGTGTCCTGCCCCTGCAGGGGCTGGGCTTCTCGAGGAGGAGTGCTCAGTTTACAAACCAATAAAAATAACTCAGGGGTGATAAACAGCTCCAGCTGGTCCCCAGGGTATGCTCTTACGCTCTTACGCAATTCGCCTTGATTTCGAAAGCCCCACATGGCACCGTCAGCAAAGGCAGACGGAGACGCACGCCCCGGCTGACACCACAGGGCGGGGCCCCCTCTGGCCTCAATGACTTGGGACAGTGACTTTGGATGAGACATGGGTGGCTCATCCACAACAGAAGACACACAGAAACGGCGCAGCTGATTGGTCGGTTGGTCGATTGATTGATTGATTTAACTACATGGTATTTCCTTTCTTTCTTCTTTGGCAGGGTATATAAATAATGGATAGTCTTAGCAGAAAATTCAGAATACGCAGATGCCAAAAGGAAACAATGCAAAGCCATCCAACCATCTAGAGCTGTTACCTTCAGACTTTCAGACTTTTCCAGAAGGTATCTCCCAACAACGTACGGTGCAGCGTTCAGACCGTAGACTCTGGTGCCAGCCCGCCTGGGCGCCACTCCAAGGTTGCTCAACTTTTCTTGCAGTGTTTCCCCAACAGTGCAATGGGGATAAGAGTAGCCCCTTTATTAGGCTGTTGCCTGGTTAGAGGCTTTGTGTTTTGCTGCTGTGATAGAGTTCAAGAGGAGTGGACTTGTGGTTAAGTCTTTCTGTACATGTTTAATTATTTCTTCAGGATAAATTCTTGGGATTGCAACTACAGTTTCAAAGAAGATCAACACTTTGATGACTTTGTCCCTTGCTAAGTCAGGCAATCAATTAAAACGGGCAACCCGGGACCTCTGCGGAAGTATTAATGGTTATCGGCACCGTTATGAACCAGCAGAGAGCAGTGGCCCAGAGTTTAAGCTTCCTGCCCCGGGGCACACAATAATCATAATATTAGACTGTCAGGTCCGTGAGGGCAGGGACCCTGCCAGTCCTGTTCACCGCTGTGTCCCCACTTCCTCCTGCAATGACCGAATGAACTTAGAAGAACCAGAATTTTCTGAGACCAACTGGAGTCTTACGGTCTCCATACAGTTCTGCTAATCACTTTATTATAGACACTAACCTGAATTCTTTTACCACGCAGGTTTTGTTAAATTCTATAATGAATAAAATATTAACCAATGCACTTCAAAGAGAAAAGGAGAGTATGGGGACCCCCCCGACATAAGGAGAGAGCTGGGACAACTATGGTAGGCAAAAGTAAATAAATGCATCATTTGTTTTGTCGTTTGATTGACACGTCTTGAATCATTTATTGAGAGCTCCGCCTCTTTCTAATAATATGGAAATCGGGAGCATGTTACTTTCAGTCATGATTAGGAGTGAGTTTCAGAGAACACTCGCAGGCGAGGGAGACAGATGTTGGTGGTGGCACAGTCATTAAGGTGCGCCGTGATTTATGAATTTCAGCAGGCGGCCACCGTGGGCTTCCTGCGGCGCGCTGGTCTCCGACACATGGTCGTAGAGAGAAGCGTTGCTCTCTCGTTCCTCAGGGCGATTGTCCTTGCAAGAACGATCATCCATTCATCAAATATGTATCGAGCACCCACTAGGCACCAGGCACTGAGCTAAATGCCAGGACGTAGAGAGACTGATCATTCGCTTCACTTGGAAATAACGCCGCGGATCACCCACTGCGCGCTGGGCGCCGTGTTGGATGCCACGCACTCAGGGCAGAGTAAACAGAGTTTGGAGCGGAAGGCAGACACAGGAACAAGTAGCCACCCCTGCTGCCTGGCTAGGGCTTGTCCTTTTACATGAAGTTTTCCTAGGTACCTTCTCTGAGTCTCACAGAAGCCACAGGATCCAGAAGGCGACTTCTGACATCAGACCTACCTTTGGTTCCTGAATCTGTCCCTTCCTGGGGAAAGCGGTTCACCCTCGTAAGCCTCCTTTTCCTCATCTGCAAAAGGGAGTGTTGCCAGATAAAACACAAGTCCCCCAGTCGCAGCTACGTTTCAGAGAACCCGTGGATCATTATTTAGTATAAGTACGTCCCATCTCTTGTGTGAGACATACTTGTACTAAAAAATATTTTTCTTCACTCTTGGGAAGTTCCGGTTGAAATGAGCGCCTGCTCTTTTGTTTTGCTTTGCTTTGTTTCCCCCCTCCAAACCCAGCAAACCTAAAAGGGGGACTGGGCTGGGTTCTGATGGCCACCTCTCCCGAGCGTGGTAAAAAAGGCAACGGAATGGGATTTTTACTGCTCAGTAATGTTTATGTAAATTAAATGCACACAAAAGAGTTTGCATTTAGATTTTCACTTATAGGTAAATAAACATATAACACACAGGATTGTCCTATCTGACACGTGCTCAGCTGGCCTGGAAGGACACACGCTGGATAGATGGGTGCTGAGGTTGGAGGTGGGAGCTGGAGAGGAGAGCAGGCACAGAGACGAGGAATGAAAGGACAGTAGTAGGAACATTGAATAAAACAGAGTGAGGGCTTGCAGGGAGAGATGATAGCGAACCGTGCATCAGCGATGTGTAGTCAACCCACGGCCCTGCAGTGACCGAAGCATCCAGATCTCAGAGCTAGAAGGATCTGGCTTCAACTCCTGGCCTGGCTTCAACTCACTGGCCATGTGACTTTGGCAAGTGGCTTCCCAGCACTGGGCCTCTGTGTCCTCTCCTGGGCTAAAATGAAGCCATCTCCGAGGGAGGGTGGTCACGGAGTTAGAAATAGTGGGTGAACAGTACTGGCCACATAATCCAATGCACATCATAAAGATGGCAGTAGTATTAATCATATTAATAATTATTATTTATACCAACCCAGAGGGGGATGGTTTCTCACACACGGGAGAGACACAGAGAGAGCCAGCTGGTCACAGGGACCATCCCCGGGAATGCTAGAGAGGAGGCCTTGGCCAGTCGGGTGGAGGCTGTTATGGATTGAATGTCTGTGTCTCCTCCAAAATATGTATGTTGAAATCCTAATCCCCAACTGATAGCATGAAGAGGTGGGGCCTTTGGGGGATGGCTAGGTCACGAGGGTGGAGCCCTCATGAATGGGATCAGTGCCCTTGTGAAAGAGGCCCCCTCTCTGTCGCGTGAAGATACGAGAAGGAGGCCATCTGCAACCCGGAAGAGAGCCCTCGCCAGAACCCGACCATGCTGACACCCTCATCTTGGACTTCCAGCCTCCAGAACTGTGAGAAATAAATTTCTGTTGTTCCTAAGCCACCCAGTCTATGGTACTTTCTTACAGCAGTGAGGCCTTTCTCTAGTCCTGTAGGAGCTGGACAAACACAGAGGCCTCAAATGCCCGGAATTCATATGCTCCAAGAGGCTTTCTGCACACACACACACACACACACACACACACACACACACACACACACACACAACCTTCATTCAGCTGAGGCAGGAGGATCGCTTGAGTCCAGGGGTTTGAGGTTGCTGTGAGCTAGGCTGACGCCACGGCACTCTCGCCTGGGTGACAGAGCGAGACTCTGTCTCAAAAGAGAAAAAAATTAATCTGAGACAAGCCACTGAGCTCCTCTGTGCCTTGATTTCCTCATCTTAGACATGGGAAAAATAGTCTTTATGTCTCAGGGTAGGTTGGGAGGATGAGAAAGCTTGGCCCAGCGTGTGTTTCCTTCCCTGGTTTTTTGGCAGGGCGGGGGCAGAGGGAAGTTGATAGAGGACTCGCTAGAAGCCAATTTCCTTCAGACTTGAGGAGTGGGCTCTCTGAGACTCGCAGCATAGTTGGCGATTTTGGCTGAGGGGCCCGGGCCTGGGGAAGGAGGCCGCGGAGCTGCAGACACCAAGAGGACACCAAGGAAAACGGCGCCAGAGAGAAATTAGGACGGACTGAGAAGGACCAGCGGGTGTGTGTGCACATGCACACGTGTGTGATGGTGTGTGTGTCTCTGTGCACGTGCGAGGGGGTGTCTGTGAGTGTTGTGTGCGCATGTGAGAACCGTGCGCGAGTGTGTATCGATGTGTGTCTGTGCGCATCGTGCGTGCACACGTCATGAGTGTGTGTGCATGAACGAGCGTGCATGTGTGAATGTGTGTTTGAGAGTGTGCGTGTCTCTGTGTGTGTAAACGTGCATGCAAAAACTATGTGAGAGCGTATGAGTGTGTGTGTGAGTGTGTGAGCGGGTGCGCACGTGTAAATGTGTCGCGAGCATGTGGGAGTGTGTGGGCGCGTGCGTTTGAGTGAGGGCGTGTGTGTGTGCGGCGTGTGTCGTGGGTGAGGGCGTGGAAGGCGCGAGGCAGCAGCCCGGAGGTAGAGCCATCCCGGGATCCCAGATGGAATTCTGCTTCCCCTCCAGCCGCTCTGCACATTCCAACTGCATGCTGGGGGCGGGTCTGAGGGGGGAAAGACCGTATCTGGGTTTTGTCTTGGTGAGAGGAAATTCTTTGCCCAAGGCAACAATCCCCCTGGGGTGTGCCCTCCGCTGTGGGTGACTGGGAACTCCAGAGAGCCCAGCGATCCTCTTCAAACCCAATTTGCATTAGAAATCAACGTGGCTTCTTTTCTTTCCCCCCTTGAAGCCTGAGATGCCAAGGCCCTCGAGCAAGTAATAAGGATGCTTTTCAGACCAGGACTTCAAACTGCTTCGCTGTGATTAGTCTCCTTTTAGACACAGGGAAACTGGGGTGACTTTAAGGAATTCCGCTGACAGGTCAAAGGGAGGCTGTGGCCTCCCCGCCAAGATGACCCCAGGGGTCACGGAAACCTCGGCCCCATGCTGGAGGTTTCCATGCTGGGTCTCGCGTACCTGGGGGCCACACCACAGGGAGATCCTGCTGTTTCTGGGCAGAAGTAAATTGAGTCTCTTGTTGCTGTTTCCCGGGCAAAAGCCCGCAGGCTGGGGTTTGTCCTCTGTAGGAGCAAAAGGCAGGCTAAGCAGAGATTCTAGACTCTTCCGAGGTCAGCTATGTCAGGAGGCAGCGGAGTGTCATGGAATGAGAGGCAGCTTACTGGTCAGAATGCGGTTTGAGTGCTGTGGGAGTGACCTCAGTTTCCCCACCTGTAAAATGGGGATAGCGTCCTCCTACCTAGGAGTTATTATCTGAGGACGACACGGATGGGGAAAGTTTAGCACGGTGTATGGCACACACTCCAGAGCAGTAACTTTTACAGTTATAGACTTATGTCATCATCATCATCATTACTGTCAATATCGTCATCTCGTCATGAAAAAGCTGCTTCCCTAGCAACAGAGATCCGGAGAATTCCAGAGCTCCGGGATCTGAGGGGGCTGAGAAAACTCACCCCACACTCCCAGCCCTCCAGGTCAGTGTTGCTGATGAATGATGTCAACTCTGCAAGAGCAATGACAAGATTTCTGGTCGGGGGTCACCATACCCTGGCTTCCTGGGGAACTTTGGTGAGATGGGTTAAGAGGTTCTGAGAAACCCACTATCAAGAATGTTTGACTTTGGGCTGGGCGCAGTGGCGTGTGCGCTTGTGGTCCCAGCTACTCAGGAGGCTGAGGCAGGAGGATCGCTTGAGCCCAGGAGTTTGAGACAAGCCTGGGCAACGTAGTGAGACCTCGTCTCAAAAAAAAAAAAAAAGGAACTTTTTTGATTTATTAACAGTATCTGAAAGGTCTGGGTGTCCACAGCCCCCACATGGGTGACTGGTTTGGAGGAAGTACATGTCCTGGAAAGAGGCTGGGTTTGGAGGAAATCCCAGAGTCCTGCAGACCTGGGTTCGAATCCCACCTCTGCTCCTTTTTAGCTGTGTGGGCGTGAGTGAACGACGCCACCTTTCTGAGCCTCAGTTGCCTTGTCTGTTAAAATGGCCATAGTCATAGATCCTCTTGGATGGCATCAGGCACACAGTAGGAGGTTTAGAGTGCCAAGCACATAGTAGGAGGCACATAGAAGAGGTTTAAAATGGTTTAATCCATTCAATCAGTGAGTGAACTGGTTTGAGACCATCAAAATGATTCTCAGTGGTGAGTCAGGGGGTTTGTTCAGTCCACAAACACTTACAAAGAACCTAGAACCTACTATGTGCCAGATCCTAGGGACTCAAAGGGGAACGAGATAGGACCCCTGTCTAGTGGGGAGAGAAGGAGGCGAGTGAACGAGGAGGCTGCTAGTCCCCTCCTGAAAGACGCACTCTCAGGCGACAAGCAGAGTGTGAGGGTGACATGCTCCTCTTGGGAGCTTCCCCAGCCGCCAGGCCTCCTGGGAGCGTGGACCCACTTGCAGAGTCTCGAGGGACCCGCTGTGGTGGTCCCTGGAGACACGTGGTGACAGTGGTGGGCTTTCTAATCCCAGAAACAAAGCCACAGGAGAAGAAAAACGCTGCCGAGCCGTCAGTTGGGAGGGTGTCCTGGGAATAGAACCACGTTTTGGAGCAATGATAGGTACCTCTGGGAGAACGAGGATGGATGGGTGTGTGTTACCGTCGCTGGGGCACCTGCCTGTGTTCTGGGCAGCAGCCAGGAGCTCACATCCCCTCCAAGAGGAAAGCTCACGTCCTGGAGAAGGGAAGGGGACAGAGCCGTGTGATCCCAGCGGAGGAATGTCCGCGGGACTCCTGCTGTTCCCCAGGTCCAGGCTCCCTGGCTGCGTGGGCAGGAGTGAGGACGTGTCTTCGGACAGGAAGCCTGGCTGCCCAGAACATGCTAAGGATGTAGCCGGAGCCTCGCTCCGACAGCTGTGTGGGCATTATAAATCTCTCCTCTCGATGCGGTGCGGAGGTTCTTGACGTGTCCTACCGACGGTAAATCTGTCAGCACCCACAGCGCGAGCCCAAGCCTCAGAGCATCAAGGTGAGATTTCCTGCTCCCCTCAACCTGTTCATTTCGTCTGCAGTCTCTTCCCCTCCAAATGCGACGGGCTGTCTCTGTCTTCACTGAAAGCATCGAGGGAGTTTTAACCGTAAATCAGACTGAGTTTCAAATCCGACCTGTCAACTTTCTGCAAAAGACACTGGGTGATTTGGATGGTTTTAGACCCGGACAGTGTCCCTTAGCTATGGTGGAAGTTTGTGTGGGTTTTGTTGTTTGTTTGTTTTTTGATGCAATCTGTATTTAAATCTTCACTTTCAAAAAAAAAAAAAAGTAGTCCTTGGCCTTATGTTTGATTTAGAGGACGTGAAATCAGAAGTTCAGTTTCCTGATTTATCACCCCACAGATTTATGACTTTGAACAATCACTTTATCTCTTTTAGTTTCCTCATCTGTAGAAAGATGATTATAAAATCTTTCTTATCAGCTAGGTACAAAGATGAAATGAGATATCCTAGGCCATCAATCAGAGATTTTAGTTGTAAACAATCTGTGGTATGCTGATAAATCCACTCTTCAAAAATAAAAAGCCCTGATTGGTGGCAGTTGCCAATTTCCCTGGCGAGAAGACACCCATTGTGGCCGATTTTAAGCTATCAATATAACATCACGGAAAAAGAGTTGGGCAGAAATGTAAACAATGGGCTCTCCTGAGCTGGCACGAGCTGGCACCAGCACAGCCCTGAAGACAACAGACACCAAGACCGGCTAATTTCATCAGGAAAAAAAATATACCCGAGGGATATGGAGGTAGCTTGCAGAATTTCCAGCTCGCAAATTAGACTTGGAGTTTGTGCATTCAGGAGTAACCCTCCAAATTGCCCCAGAAGTGGTCCAATAAGTAAAGATGCTACTGCTGTCCCCTTGGGCACAGATGCAATTATATGCTCACTCATCACCAACGACTCTGGACACTAAAACTGCAGCCACTGACATCTCTGAAAATGCCATGTAGCTGGTGCTGCCACCACTGTCCCCATCATCAGTGCTAGAGAGGTGTGGTTTCTTCTTCCTCCCACCATTAGCAGCTCATTTAATTGGGGAAGGTGGGCCTGATTAGCAGAGCCCGGTCACGTGTCTGTGCCCTAGCTGCAAGGGAAGCTGGGAAAGGGAGTGTATTAGTTTCTTGTTGCCACTGCAATGAATTACCACCATCAAGCAGGTGGTTTAAAACAACAGAAATTTATTTTCTCACAGTTCTGGAGGCCAGAAGTCCAAAATCACATGGGGCCACAATTCAGTACATGAGTATCTGTGTTTTCAGCCTCTATAGGGGGCAGGAACCCCTGCCTCATAAAATGGGAGATTTCTCAATTACAAGAAGGGAGTTCATATGCTGGGGTAGTCAGGAAGAACTTCCAATGTCTTCCAGAACTTGGGTGGCAATTTTCTTTTTTTATAAAGAGTCAAAGGGTAAATATTTTCAGCTTTGAGGGTCATGCAGTCACAACTACTCAACTGCTGTTGTAGCATGAAAGCAGCCATAGACAATGCGTAAATGAATGGATGTAGCTGTGTGCCAATAAAACTTTATTTACAAAAACAAGTGGTGGCCCAGATTTGGCCCACAGGCCATAGATTGCTGATCCTCCTCCAAAAAAAAAAAAAACCCAACCTGGGGGGAAGGCCCAAGAAAGGGGAAGTGAAGCCTCAAATCCAAAGGGCCTTGAAAAAAAATGAAAAAGGGGGAACAAACCAAAGCAAAAAATGAAAAAAAAATAAAAACCAACAACCAAGCCCCGAAGCCCAAAATCCTGAAAAAAACAAAAAAAAGGGAAAAAATGGGGGGGCCCAATCAAGGGGGCGGAAAAAACAACTTTGTGAGACAAGTTCGATCTGTGTCAGAACCTAGGGCCAATGTGGCTGGGAATTTGATCCCTGGTTTCACGTTCAGTGATAGCATCTCTGATCTGACCAGAGACTGGGGTGTCTGGGTCACAAGAAGGGCCAGGGAAGAGTGTGGAGGGATGTATGCAAATTAAACAAGGGCAAAAGCCTCACAGGTCCTACCGGCAATGGAGAGGAACTATCGACTGCCTCCATGACGGGCAGATCACCTGCAATCCAGACTTCCTACTTCCAGGATTGCAAAACAGCACAAGAAGCAGTGTTTGAAGGGTAAAAAGAAACGTGAGAGTGCTATAGTGAAAACACATCAGCTCTGAAGGCTAGCAGACCTTGGTCCAAATCTCAGCTACCCAGCGACCTAGACCACGTTAGTCTCCAAGCCTCAATCTCCTCATTTGTTAAATAGGGAAAGTTAGACCCATCCTGCCCCCTGGTTATTAGGATTAAGTGAGATAATTTTCATCATAACACATCTTAAAAACATAACACCTATGGAAGCTCAGTAAATGTTAGTTCCTTGCAAGTGTGATTGTGGAATTAGGAGTGGATTTCTGAAAACCTATACACCAGAATATAGATAGCCAAGTAGGTGTGATCCTTTAAAAGAGGCCCCTGTGGAAGCCAGACCCTTGGTCACAGCATAACACATTTTGGGAGTTGGTCTCCGGCTTAGCGCTCAGTGCCTCACTGATTTCTCCTGACTCTCCTCAGTGGTGGCAGGTCCTCATTCTTGGAAAGTGATCTTGATGTTTGGACGGATCCCAAAGTTAGAAAGTGTGGGGGTCTGATGAATAAAGGAAGACATGAAGCTGCCTGCAAATGATGCTCCTAGAGTTGTGCAGTGCACAACCTTTACGACAATACGTGGCAGCCTTGAGTTATAGGAAAGAAAAATAAGGAAGCGAGTTAGGGTCAGGCAGACATTTGATCTAGATCGTTAAGGAGGTGAAGGAGTTCTCAAGGCGAAGGGGGCGGGGAGGAGGAGGGGATTCCAGACTCAGGAACAGTGCTTACCGCAGTACAGAGGAGACAGGCAAGGTGTGTTCAGTGAACACTCACACATCTGGTGTAACTGTGGGGAGGGAGGCAGGCAGACCGGGGCCGTGAGGCAGAGGGGACAGATTTTCCAACGCATGAGTCAAGATCCCTCAGGGACTTCTGGGGGAGTCAGTGAGGCCACTGAACGTCACACATTCCATTCCTCTGAGTGGGCCTCCCAGCCTCTGCTGGAGGGAAAGATTGGAGAAAGAGCTCGGGCCTTGGCATGGCACAGACCAGGTCTGGATCCCAACTCTGTGGCCTGTAGGCTGTGTGTTCTCCTGAAAGCCCCTTAACCTCTCTGAGCAGGAGTTTCCATATCTGCAAAATATTACTGGAGATCACAGTAAAATCTGCTCTTAAGTGTAGGTGACACGGTTGGTAGGTGTTGTGAAAGTTCTTTTCTTTCCTCTCCAAGCTCTGGTCTCTATCAAGCTCTGTGTAAGGGATAGAAACTAATAATCAGGGTGCTAACAGCACCAGGCCTCTCTGTAGGGTGGGTAAGTAGGCGACGGTTCCTGCTTTTGCAAGTCTTTCTGGCTCTCTCCAGCTATTTGGCCCAAGTCAACACATTTCTCGTTAGCATTTGGAGCCCTTCCTCCGGGTTTAGCGTTGCCTCGGCTCCGCAGTGGTCCTTTAAAATGCAAATCTGCCCCTTTGAGTCCCCAGTGCCTCGGGGTAAACTGCTGTTATCTGTGTTTTCCATCTTCCCTGGAATGGAGGTGTGGCTCAGAGAAATGGGGGTAGCATACCTAGTGCTGGAAGGCAGGGGCTGGGGTTCGCTCGTCTGCCCCCCAGAGAGACAGGGAGCAGCCGCTGGGGTCGGAGTGGGAAGGAAGGAGGAGCCGCGCACCGAGGCCATGCTGAATTTCTCCCGTGCACGGTGCTGCGGGGGTCCTCCCGACGTCCCGAATTCACGGGTCTGCACGCACCTGCAGGGTGGGGCGGGGCTGTGACCTGGGAGGCCATGGGGGCCCTGCCCTTAGGAGACTCACAGTGTGGCTGGGAAACCAAACATAACCAGATAAGCGAGTCACCAAGGGGCAAGGTGATGTTGTAACCATGACGCTTTGAGTGAGGTTTTGAGCATTGGTTTTGAGCGAGGTCTCCTGCTATCTCTTTCCTCGAGGGATCTCTTAGCAACCGCTTTCCACAGCGGAGGGACCTGAGGCTCCGAAGGGCTAAACACGACTTGCCCAAGGTCAGAAAGCGAGCCAGTGGCTGAGACTCCATAAGCCAAGGTCTAAACCGCTATGGCGTAGGGTGAGCCCTGGAAGACCGGCCCGTCTGTCTGCGTTCCAGCGTGGGTTTTGGGGTTTGTGTTTCAGTGTGGGGTTTGGGGGTTTGTTGCCCCCCTCTGGGGCTTAGGATTCTTTCATTGCTGCATCTTGGACAGGACCAAACCCCTCTGAGCCTGCAATGTCTCCTTCACAAAGATGAAATGAGAGAGAGAATTGCAAATTTGAAATAGTGCGATATAAAAATATGCATGAAATAAGGTCTCCCTTTAGGTGCAAAATGTGGAATAATGCAAACCTCCCCAATTAAAAAAAAAATACATCAATAATGTTCCAAAACCCAGGGGACCAGGAGAAACTTAAACTATGGTGCATTATTGTCACGTGTTAGTGACACTTTAGTTGATAAAGAGACAGGCTTATCACCCTTCTCGGGGTTGTGCTTGAGTTATTTGAGGTTTTAATTATGTAAAGATCTTCAGGAATGCATCTCTTTTGAAAATGTGACCTCCCTCATTACTGTATATGTGTGTTTAAAAAGATGTAACACATATAAATTATGGGTCCCCATATGGCTCCTTCTACGGACTTAGTTGCATTCAAAGAACTACAGTGTAGCTATCAAACACAATTAAATCCATGCTGTGTGTAGTCCAAACCCTGCAGCAACAAGCTGTGCCCTCCATTTCAAACTCCAACACGCCTAGACTACCTTCTCCTCCCCCCTTTCCCCCAGCTCCTTGTTATGCAGATGAAATAAGTTTCTCTAAAAAGTCCTCCTCTCTCTATCTTTCTCATTCGTCTCATCCCAAGTCTCTATTGAATGGGTGGTCTAATGAGTCTGCAAGGCTAAGGATTTAGACTCTCGGGGAGGAAAGGGAAGGAGGTGGAAACACTGGCATCAGTAGATTGTGGCGTTCTAGTCCATGATTATTCTGTGGTCTCCTTGCACCCTCCCCTAAGCCTCACGGTACCTGCGGATCACCATTCTCAGGGCGGAGAGTTTTCCCAACGTGCCCCTCCCCCACTCTTGGCCGCCGCTTCTACCTACCTGTTTGTTCCTTCTTTAAGAGCAGCCAGCCCAGCCAGGTGCAGTGGCTTGAACCTGTAGTCCCAGCTACCTGGGAGGCTGAGGCAGGAGGATCATTGAGTCCAGGATTTCCAGGCTGCAGGGATCTATGATGGCACCACTGCCCTCCAGCCTGGATGACAGAGCAAGGGCCTAACTCTCCAAAAAAAAAAAAAAAACAAAAACAAAAAACAGTCATCAGTTCATGCATTGTCCCTTTTGTATTCCTTCTGTAGAGCCCCCAAGGCACAGTTAGTTACTCCATGCTTTGAATTTCACTTTCTATGCACCCACTTCTTGACAATGGGTTGTTGATAGGAGTTAAATTAAGTTTAGCCTAAAGCTGCCTCCTTACATATTTTAAGTTCAACCTAAAGGTTTCTCTTTCCATAGTGAACTGTAACCTAACTGGATGTATAAACAGGCTATATAACCTCACTCTTGTGCCAATCACTGAGTTCCGACCAATCACAGGTGGCCAACTGTTCAAACGGTGTTCCAATAAAGCAAACGCCAAGGGGTAGCCAATCCAGCTGTTTCTGCACCTCGCTTTCACTGCCTCTATGCCACT
>NW_012154286.1:0-342 GCF_000956105.1 Propithecus coquereli
CTTCTTTTCTTTTCAAGGGAACTTTTAGCCTAATGTATACTTAATTGTTTTTATGAAACTTTAATTTTACTATGTCTTTTTACTAAATATCTAATGAGGCTGAGGTGGAAGGATCGCGTTAGCCCAGGAGTTCAAGTCCAGTCTGGGCAACATAGAGAGATTCCCATAACTTTAAAAATAATACTAATAATATATACTACCATCAGGCACTCTGCTTAATTTTATCCCATTCCCACTCTCTGAGGGAGGTTAATAATTCCATTGGGTAGTTGAGGAAATCAAGATTTAGGGAGATGAAGCAACTTGCCCAAGGTCACACAAATAATAAGTGGGCGATTTGGG